>NC_061825.1:29965102-29970102 GCF_019202785.1 Penaeus chinensis
CCTTCCAGATCGCATTTATTTGATTGAAAAGATGCCATGAAAAATTGCGTCATGTAGCAGATTCAAGATATTTTCAATCTCTTTGAAGATCATCTCAAATTTAAATTCAAATAACATTAGCCGTCAACAAAGATGTTCCTCGGAAGTTTCGATTAATAAATTAGAGGCAAATAAACAATATAGACGAATTAATAACATATCTGCGAAAGCTTTTCAATTGCATCTTCAAATAAATTTGAATTGTTACCTGTTTCCTCTGAATCTGAATGAATATAAAGGACCATATTGGGAACCGATGAACGAATAATCTTTTATTCTTTTCTTCGATTTCGTCGTCATTTTTCTCTTACCTCCCCCCCCCCCCTTCATTCTAATTCCCCGCGTTTCCTCCTCTTGCTCCTTTACATCTTTCCAGTTGCCAGTTTATAGATCTAAGTAACAGCCTTAATTTGGCAGTAACACTGTTTGTTTACATTCGAAGCAGCTTCCCCCTCCAAGTTCTTAGTGTTGGAACGAGCACCCTTGAGCAAGCTTTACCTTCGGTTAACCCAACACTGAGATTAAGGCTCCTCGAAAAATCAGTCTTTTGTCTGCGGGAACAAAGCAAACAAGGGTGAACGTGCATAATTTATGATACTTTATTGGCCTTCATCAACGGCGAAATGTTATGAACGGTGTCGGTATAATGTTGAAAGCGATGGATGTTTGTTCTAGGTTGCTATGGGTAGTCTCTCTCTCTTTGATATGCGCGTTTAATTTGTTCGTGGATTTTGTAAATTAGGTTTTGAAAAAGGAGGATGCGGGTACCTGTGTGTGTGTGTGTGTGTGTGTGTGTGTGTGTGTGTGTGTGTGTGTGTGTGTGTGTGTGTGTGTGTGTGTGTGTGTGTGTATGGGTGTGTGTGTGTGTGTGTGTGTGTGTGTGTGTGTGTGTGTGTGTGTGTGTGTGTGTGTGTGTGTGTGTGTGTGTGTGTGTGTTTTGTATGCGGTCTTTGAGTTCTTATTCTATATTTGGATCAAAACAGTAATGTTATCCTTACCAAAAAAAAAAAAAATAGAAAGAAAAAAAAAACTTTATGAAACACTAACAATAATTCAAACAAAAAAACAGATAATTACTATAGTAGTATTAGTATTTAGAGTAGTAGTGTGGGTAGTTGGCCCTAAAAAAATGTCAGAAACTCTGCAGCTTGCGTCCGATCTCTGGAAACCCCTGCTCTCATATGCAAGCCCACCGAGTCTCTGTCCAGTGCAAAAAGTTTTGTTTAAGGCCAAAGGACGCGAGGTTTTGATTACTTAAGTAGGATGCGTTTTGCTTACTTTTGGTTATTCGGATCTTGATTTTGCTGGATTGTCGTAGTTCTTTATTTTTATTTGTTTTATTAGTTCAGTTGTCGTAGGCTTTCTTTCTGTTTCATTTTAACGTCTCCTGCTTGTGTTTATTAATTATATTGTTTTATATGTGTTCATTTTGTCTTTTACCTTTCACATTAAAAAGCTTTCTTTGAACAAAGCACCATACTGCTAAATGATAATGATGATGGTGATGATGATGATGATGATGATGATGATGATGATGATGATGATGATGATGATGATGATCATCATCATCATCATCATCATCATCATCATCATCATCATCATTATCATCACCATCATCATCATAATTATAATACTACTACAAAAAATGAAAACTATGATTATATTCATAACAATTATTGCAGTTATAAATATAATCATTGTTATGATTATATTAATGATAATTATAATAATAATAAGAATGATGATGGTAATGATATAAATAATAATAATAGTAATGATAATGGTAATGATAAAATAATAATAGTAATAATAATGATGATGATGGAAATAAAAATAATTATAAGAACATAAACAACAACATCAACGATAATAGTAATAATAATAATAATAATAATAATAATAAATAATAATAGTAATAAATAATAATAATAATAAAAGCAATAGTAATAATAATAAGAAAAATAATAATGATAATGATAATAATAATGATAATAATAATGATGATGATAATAATAATAATAACAATAGTAATAATAATAATAATAATAATAATAATAATAATAATTATAACGGCAACAACAAAAACATCAATAATAATAACAATAATAATAATAATAATAATAATAATAATAATAATAATAATAATAATAATAATAATAATAATAAATACATAATGATAATGATAACAGTAATAATCATGATACTAATAATAAAGACGAGTTTGAAACTAACAAAGGACAGAATGGAAGGCTCCCCTTCTTTGTTCTTTAATATTTATTATTACTATTTAACAAAGAATATTCTGAAATTAACTGTTTATGAATAACTCTAAACTCAATGCGTTTTTGTTCCTATAGACTACATTAATCATTATAATCCTCATCTGGAAGAAAAAAACATAACCTGTTAGCTCTCTAAAAAGCGGTATAACAACAACAAAGAAAATGTATATGAATTAGTAGGTTGTTTTTGCATGATCTAATGTGGTCGCCACTTATCTAAGTATGGACCATAAGTCATCGTCGAATCAATAGAATCTTTAATAAGGCATATAGGCAAATGATCATAATCTACTGCTTTATTATCATTATTTTCATCTTAGTGTTATAGTATCCAACAACTCCTTAATGCTGTTCATATTTACATGCAAGGAATGCATTCATGATGAAGTACATGAATTATAAATCCCGATTAATAAATTAGCAGAAAATCAACAGCTTATTAAACAACATTTACTAATTCGACAAATAAATGCACAGTTCTCGTTTTAAGTTTCCACTGTATGTATTAATCGCAATTTATTATAATCTAATATAATCTTATATCCTTTTCATTCTGTCTATCTTTCTCTAGGTATGTATGCATGTATGTGAACAATACAGACACCATAAAGGGCATGCCTTTCATGTCAGTATCTATATAAAAAAAAAAAAAAAAAAAAAAACACGTATCAAATACACGAACGAATGAAGGGCAATACCACAAAAGCAAACGCAAACGCGAGTCAATTTGATGAGAGCACCACCCGAGAACGGCTGACACTCAACCCGCACGTATGGCATGAATGGGAGAATTCTTTCCAACCTGTATCGCTGTCATTTATCACACACACACACACACCTACACACACACGCACACACACACACACACACACACACACACACACACACACACACACACACACACACACACACACACGGACGTGTATATGCATATATATACATACATATATATGTACATATATATATGCGTGTGTGTGTGTGTGTGTGTGTGTGTGTGTGTGTGTGTACAAAAACATTATATATATTTTTTTTTATATATATAATTTATGTATATATATTTATATGAATATATATATATATATATATATATATATATATATATATATATATATATATGAATGTGTGTGTATGTGTGTGTGTGAATATATATATATATATATATATATATATATATATATATATACATATATACATATATACACGTATATATGTGTGAATATTTGTGTTTATATTTATATATGTATATCTAAAAATATGTATATATAAATATATATATATATACATATATATACACATATATGGATATATATGTACATTTATATATATATATATATATATATATATATATATATATATATATATATATACATATACATACATTCATAGATCCAAACAGAAATATATAACTATGATTACACACACACACACACACACAGACACACACATAGACACACACACACACACACACACACACACATATACACACATATATACATATATATATATATATATATATATATATATATATATACACATACACATATACATATACATATATATGTGTGTGTGTGTGTGTGTGTGTGTGCGTGTGTGTGTATGTGTGTGTGTATGTATGTATATGTTTATACATATATAAATATATATATATATATATATATATATATATATATATATATATATATATATGTATATATATACATATGTGTGTGTGTTTGTTTGTATGCGCACACACACACACACACACACACACACACACACACACACACACACACTGTTTCAAAACAGAACACCGTAGAATATAAACGTGTAAACAATCTTTTCAAAAAGGAATGTACAAAAGCCAAGGAAAAGTGGTTCAAGTAGAAATATGATGAGGTTTAGAATCTCAGTTTTAATGCCAAAGAGATGTTCTAAAAGATAAGAGAGATTACTGGTCAGTGATCCTTTTCCTCCTCAAATTGCATCAAAGCAGCAGACGACCGCATTCTCCACGCAGAGTGTGTTCAAGAATTTTTTGACAATGAGAAAGAGCCACAATATCTAGTCATGGAACATGTCACATCTGGGCCATCAATTCTGAAGTCAGGAGCGCTGTTCCCTACATCAAATGAAATCTGGAAAAACTGCAGGTCCTGACGGTGTACACGTCGAAATGCCCAGGGCTTTAAGAGAAAAACAAGGCATCGATTTCACTTGGAACTTCCTAAATTATATCCATGAAACAGGTAAGTTACCTAAAGAAATTAAGAAATCAGTATTTCATTGCCCAGCCGAAGGTCCCTGGAACACACAAGTGCTCTCATTATCACACAAGTAGTCTAATGTCTCATATTCTTAAAATCTAAAGAGGAGCAGAAGACAACTCCTACCCGAAATACCAAATACTCAGTTTGGGTTTATGAAGGATAAAGGTACGAGGGATGCTGTCTTCATATATATATATATATATATATATATATATATATATATATATATATATATATACATATATATATGCATATATATATATATATATATATATATATATATATATATATATATATATATATATACATATATATATATATATATATATATATATATATATATATATGTATATATGTATACATACATACATACACCTATACATAATATGTATATGTATATATATGCATATATTTAAATATATATATATATATA
>NC_061825.1:30040102-30042602 GCF_019202785.1 Penaeus chinensis
ACGGAGGTTAGAATGGCCGGCTTGTACAAAAGTAAAGACCCAGGCAGCGGTTAGGTCAAGCAAGGTGGGGGCCCTGGAGGGTGATCCCCAAGAGAAAGCCGCGTCCGAACTGGAGCGTGACTCGGCTTAGGACAGTACGGCGGCGGTGCCGCCTTATTGGTCACCCCTGTTAGTTGGAGGGCGTGATATTGAAGGCATCTGACCACTCTGAGAGAGTGGAGTGACAGAGAGAGGGGCAGGAACAAACACACAGAAAGAGAGAGAGAGAGAGAGAGAGAGAGAGAGAGAGAGAGAGAGAGAGAGAGAGAGAGAGAGAGAGAGAGAGAGAGAGAGAGAGTATATAGGCAAACCATGAAACTAGTAAAAAATAAAATTATCAGCCTTTATTGTATTGCTTGAAAAAAATACATCATATAAAAAGGAAGGAAAATAAAGGAAAGAATAGCACGAAAAAAAACAGGCAAATAGGAACGAAGGGATGGCTCGAGAAATTCTGGACTTCGGAAGGTTAGACAGGACACATAAAGAAGACTCAGGCGGACTCACCTGCAGGGACGATATGGAAGACACAGGGCCGGACCTGCTTCCCGATGGCGTTCTTGGCCCAGCAGAGAAGCGTCCCGTAGTCCAGTTCCGTCATGGGCGTGTACGTAATAATGCTGAAAGTGGACGCCGTGGTGAACCGCCCCGGGGGCACGTCGATCGTGTCGGCCGTGTTGTTGAAGGTCCACTTGAAGCCTTGAGCCTCAGGATTGGCCGCTACTCGACACGTTACTTCGGCGTCTTCGAGCCTCGCCACGCCGTAGGTGGTGATCTGACCTGGCGCGCACACAGGGGCGTCTGCAGGAGTGAATAATTAAGAGGTAGTAAGCTTTTTGTGTAAAGAATAAGAGTGTATATCGTCTGGAGGAACGACTAAGGTAGGCCAAACAGTAAATGTGAGAGAGAAGGGGCGAGGCTTCATCAAATAACTTTCAGGTTCCATAACTGAATGTGTAAAGTGTAAAATTAAAAGCAATTCAGATCCACTTTTATGAGACAATCTTATTATACCCTGTTGCATATATACCAACGCAAGCTTTCCTCTTATATCCCGTTTTACACAAATGCCTCAGCCATCGCGAGTTCATACTCACACTTGATATCCAGCTTAATGAGATTTGAAATGCCATCTCCTTCGATATTGGAGGCTGTGCACGAATAGTCTCCAGCGTGGCGGCGGGTGACTCTCTGAAGGACGAGACTCTGGTTGCTCACGATGATCCCCGAAGTGATGTTGTGTTGCAAGGGACGTCCCTGCAAGAGAGCGTGTTAGTGACAGCATCTGTGTTAAAGGTCGATGTCATGAAGCGGTAAAATCGAATCCTTTTTAACTCCTGTGATGCTATCAAAACTTTTCTCCCTCATTTCTGCACAAAAGTCGCACAATAGATGTTATGTGAAAAGTTCGACAATAATTCCTCTTGTTGTTCTGCCTATAAATGCCGGAAGTGTTTAAGCAAATAAAGGAAATGCCATCATATAATCTATCTATGAATGCGTACTATTTGTTAAAATTTGCTCGGATATCAGTACACATATACTACTATTGTTTTTCTTTGGATTATATATCTGTGTCACATTTTCATCGTACTTTGATGTCATATTTAAAAGTTAGAATATATAAATGTCACTAGTTCATTAAATATTTCATCACGTACACAAGCTTCGAAGCGTTCTTTACTTATTCACAGAAGTAATAACTGAGCTCTAAGTAAAATACGGAAAATTTTACAAATTCTAAAAGATACACGAATTCGCTCGGCGCAGCAACAGAATGCGGCAAGAGTATTTTAGGGCATTATGAAGGCATGTTATGTAAGCAACCTGGATGAGTAAACTGTGTAGCAGGTGCTTCCGTGTCGGTATATCCTGTTTATATTTTCGTCCTTTCTATAACACGTCTGTATTTCCTCTGCCTTTGATGCTCATAAGGAGTTAAATGGAGAAAACGATTTCGTACTCTTATCAGGGGATATACCAGGGCAAAGACATGGCCTCAAATACACTAGCTAACAAAACGAAACGTCTATTGTTGCCGTTGCATTTATTTACGAAGGAATAAATGTTTTCTTCAGGGGTTGATACAAAATACCTGCAATGTTTCATTTAACCTTTCAAGCAAATATCGTAAAAACAAGAACCAAACATCTAAATGACATTATATATATCTATATTGATCTATCTGTATATATATCTATATATTTATATACACTTCACACACACACACACACACACACACACACACACACACACACACACACACACACACACACACACACACACACACACACACACACACACACACACACACACACACACACACACACAACACACACACACACACACACACAGCCTAATTAATTACAAGGAGTCAATCACTATCCATACCTATCTCACCTGTTTACCCACTTCCTTTTGTTATAACCTGATAATGGCCATAGTATTAGTAATAATAATA
>NC_061825.1:30062602-30065102 GCF_019202785.1 Penaeus chinensis
TTTGTGTCGGCTCCTGCGCTTGTTTTGAGCTGGGTTGGAATGTTGGAGTTTGATTGCGGCGAGGGTGGCGAAGAGAAGGCTAATGGGAATGGGAGTGACAACGGTAGGGAAATTATGAGGCTAATGATGGTGGTGGTTGTGATGGTGATGGTGGCGGTCGTTGTGATGGTGATGGTGGCGGTCGTTGTGATGGTGATGGTGATGGTGGTGGTTGTGATGGTGATGGTGGCGGTCGTTGTGATGGTGATGGGGGTGGTGGTTGTGATGGTGATGGTGGCGGTCGTTGTGATGGTAATGGGGGTGGTGGTTGTGATGGTGATGGTGGCGGTCGTTGTGATGGTGATGATGATGGTAATTGTGATGATAATGGTGAAGGGGGTTGCCGGGGGTGATGGTTATTAATAAAACGATTATGATGATAACACTTTTATAAAACATTGATAACAACAATAATAAGAAGAACAAACTAACACGTCACAAGCAGCAACATTACTGATTTACGATATAAAAGGGAACAGAAATAAATCCATGTAAAATTAGCATATGCCGGCGGGTAGGCCTGACGTCCAAAATATGAATGATGACACAGACGAATGAAAGCTGTCACCGAGTCGGGATTAGAGGGATGACGGCTGAGATATTGGTCTTTAAGGAAATATATCTTGGGGTATCAATATATTGACAGCAACCGGAAGATAAGGCGATGACAGTGATGTATCGAGGATGACCGAGATGTGGCTGACCGAGGACTTAGGGCAAAGAGATTGAACCATAGTGAGAGAACTGCAGTGGGGAATTTGATCGCTCGGGTAGATTAAGGTTGGTCTTGAGGGTGTGCAGTTGAAGGGGTGGGATGGGGTTGTAAGGAGTTGGGTGAGAAGGGTGGGGAGTTGTGTGTGTGTGTGTGTGTGTGTGTGTGTGTGTGTGTGTGTGTGTGTGCGTATGTGTGTGTGTGTGAGGGCGAGAGAGTAATCAATGTGTGTCACTAATTATCATAATCAGATTCTTGTGCTGTTCAAACGACAGTATCCATTAGACTCGCAGAACATTAAGCCCAATCGAACACGCTGACTGTGTTATGTCTTGCGCGTACCACAAACACACTTGGGCGGGCTAAGCCAATACAATCACCATTGAATGTTGTTCCCTATATACCTTGGCAGCCTCTTCTTCAGCCAGGATAAACTATCTCGCCTTGAAAACGAACACGCTTTACCCTACTACACTCCGAAGACAGCGCACCCCTTGTGAACAATCCCCACTTGTCTCTTGCTCCAGCAGGCCCATCACGTGAGTGTCTCCCTTTAAGACAGTTCGGGGAGATCCAGCGCACACCACGCCACACCACGCCTCTCACTTCTGGACGAGGAACGCTGATCAATTCTCTTTGACACAGGACCGGAAAAATTACGATAAAAGAACATGCCATCAAAAGCAACCTCTGACATCTTGGAAACCTCGCCTCTAATATCGTCAAAACATCGCCTCAAATATCACAACGAGAAAATAATAATCCTTGAGAAATTAAAAAGAAATGTCCTTATTCCGACGGATACAATGGACAACACGTATAAATCATAATATATTAACTAGGCTGTTCATAAGGTTCCCTATCAACTTAATCTCCTTTAGCTCCGGATGGCTATGACCTCGACTCGTAACATTACGTCTTCTGTATCCTCTTAATGACCGGATGTTCCTTGGAATGTCGAGGAAGGAACACTTCTCCTAAGAGATTAATTCCGCCACATTTGTTTAGGTAATCGTTGCCCCGGTTTTAGACGTCTTGTAGAAGTGGGCGCCAAGAAGGCTACGTAGGATTGGCCCGCTGTGTGTGCTGCGGTGGAAAACAACATGGTATTACTGTAACTCTGTTATTACGTAGTGGTTATTTGATCAATATCGGACGCGTAAAATCAGTATCTGGGTCGTTACAGGCCTTACCTGACATTTCACTGTAATCTGGCTGATGTAACTTTTTATGCTCTTAGAATCTAGATAATGTATTTTTTCTCTTTCTCTTAGCAGCGTAGTGCCATTAGAACTGACATTGATAAAGTACACATGTTGGATTCCAAGTACAAGTCGGGCCGTGAGTATGAACAGTCGTTCGTGTGGTGACGTGGATCAAGTAGTCGGGTCGTTACAGCAATTAGGGCACGACCCCGGCCACGAGCAGAAGTTGCGTGTGTCAACAAAGGATGAAAAAAGCAAGAAGACCGTCATCAATCAACAGAGACACACGAGGGACTACGTACTTATTCATTACTTTTTTTCTTCATGTTATTCTCTCTCTCTCTCTCTCTCTCTCTCTCTCTCTCTCTCTCTCTCTCTCTCTCTCTCTCTCTTCTCTCTCTCTCTCTCTCTCTCTCTCTCTCTCTCTCTCTCTCTCTCTTCCCCTCATGATATCGAGAATGTTGTTTTTGCTTATTTTTGGTTATCGTTTTTTTCTTGTATGTGTGAATATTTGAATAATGGTAAGTAGGCATGTTTCAGTTGT
>NC_061825.1:30107602-30110102 GCF_019202785.1 Penaeus chinensis
CCATGGTCTCATCCCCTCTCTCCCTCTCTGTTCCCTCTATAGGTCAAGTAGTGGAAGCTAAAACACTGAAAATCTCTTCCTCTGCATTCGGTTCCATAGCCAAGCAAGAGAGTCGGATGACACTTAAATGGACCTGAAGAAACGTGTCTATGAATGTGCGTCCGTGGTAGAAGAAATAAGCCGAAAAGATAAAAATGGAAAAGGGTATTAGACCTAGAAAGTTAAGTGTGTTAGCGGTATGTTAAACGAAATTAAAAGGAATGAGTAGATGTCTAGGGTAGTAAGAGGTCGAGGGCCTAGATATGTAGTGGGAATGGCAGATCGGGAGGGGCGATATCGGTGAATGGGAATATGGTAAAGTGGGTGACTGAAGTGTCGTCCAGATTAATATGGGTTAAAAGGAGAGATGGTTAGGAGGTCTGGATACGAGTGGATGCTATGGACCAGGGAGAGTCCGGGATTGATCTGCAAAATTGTATGACTAGTTTTGGGGAATTTAAGTTTGGTGGATTTTAATATTAGGGTTGGCATTTATTGAGATAAACGACGTTCTTTGGATATATGGAATGCTGGGAAAAATAAAAATGAAAAAAAAGGCTACTAGATGATTGTAAGATACAAGTGTTAGTAGTGAAACACAATATTTCGATAAAAATATTATGAAAACATATACTTGAACGAAAAAGGGGGGGGGGGGGTATAGGGAGTAGGAGAGATGTAAACTGAGCGCCCAAGAAAATTGTATAGATGATAAGAAAGGCAGTAGGAAAGGGAGACTGTTAGATGTGCACTTGCTGAATGGAAGAGGATGAACTGATGTCGGACCAATACATCATGGAAGGCAGTTTAAGAACGGAATAAACGCGAGCGGGGGACGTAGAAGGGAGGTACTGAGAGTGATCTAGTTGAATAAGAAAAGGAAATAAATGAAATACCAAGAGAAGCTGAGATCGCAGACGGAGCGACTAGACGGAAGTGATCGGGGATTGGAGACGGAACTAGAGATCTTTATGGAAGGAAGGTCTGGGTGTACCAGAGAACTGCACAGTGTAAGAAGAAGAGAGGTAAATCATGGACACGCAAATGGTACAGGGAGAAAAAGTATGGAAATGGAGTGAAGCAAGGCGACAGAAGTAAAGAGAAGACCAGATTCTGGTAGATGGTGTAGTCGCAAGGCTGAGAAATTTGAGAATAAGAAAATATTTTAGAGGAAGGTTAAAGATTCAATAAATGATATTGGTTGGAGGCAAATAAGTTGGAAAAAGATATTTATGTAAACACATAAATCTCTCTCTCTCTCTCTCTTCTCTCTCTCTCTCTCTCTCTCTCTCTCTCTCTCTCTCTCTCTCTCTCTCTCTCTCTCTCTATATATATATATATATATATATATATATATATATATATATATATGTATATATATGTATATGTATATATATATATATATATTTATATATATATATATATATATATATATATATATATATATATATATATATATATATATATATATATATGATGACAGGGCTAGGATAGTATACACACTAGGTAGCAAACAGAATCAGGAAAAGTGCTGGAGCTGGTTTCTTGTGTAGTGTTATGCATCATTAAAGGGAGGAAAGATCATAGTACCGGGATTGAGTTGGCTGATAAATGAATCATTTGTTTGTTGAGTGTGATACGTAAAGTTAGGCGGGTGTTGTGAAGTAAACAAGAGAAGGATTTAAGGATAATTTGATGGGTGCGCAATGTAAGTTCAAAAGAGGAAGAAACAAGTATTGGATGAGTGTATAATAGAAGAGAACAAAACATTTTTGTCGTTCATAAATTTGTAAAAGAAATTATATATTCATTCAATAAAATGTGTGTACGGAGCAAAAGGGAATAGCCAGTGAGTTTATGCGGTTTATAACAAGTATATGAGGTATTGGTGAATTGAATGATTAGTCTGCAGAATAGGTACGGCTTTGGTAACTAAAGGTTAATGTAGCGAGAGGAGCGAGGAAGGTAAAGGGAAGTGATTTAGGATGATGTTTAGAGCCTAAAGTTTGTGTCAGAACAGTTTGAGAAGAACAGCAGTTCCTTTCTGTTAATGACGTAATGTTTGTAACTGACTTAGAGAGAAAGCTATAGCGATTAGTATGCATGTTGCCACAATGTGCAAGTAAGAGAAAGTTTATGAGGTAAATGAGAAATGAAGATGGGGGAAAGTTGACTCTGAAGCTAAATGACAAAGTACTGGCAAAGGGGAAAGTTTTAAGTAGTTAAGGCCTGACGTGTCAGCGAATAAGAGGCTAGAAGATGAAATAAGATACAGGGTGAGAGAGGCTGGGAAGTCTCTGGGGAGAAAAGGGGTAAAGGGGTGAAGGTGAAGCTAGATTTGTTTGAGGGTGCACTTTTGTCCACAAACAATCGATCAGTCGGGTGTAAAAGTTGCAGTAGAAAAGAGCCCGATTTTATGTGAGATAACATTTACGCAGTAGACGTGGGTTGACCATAGGTC
>NC_061825.1:30127602-30130102 GCF_019202785.1 Penaeus chinensis
ATATCATTTCATGAGAAGATTAAACAGTCGTCGTTAATTTGATTAAGCGATCATTCTAATTTCCATCTCTCTTCTGCGAGGCTTAGCTGAGCATTTCATCATTCAGATGTAGGAAACAGTATTGGTTGACGAAGTAATTCTCCCGGTTAAGTAATCATTAATAATGTAATGCGACGAAAAATGCATATCAAAGATGGTTTTTAGATTACGCAATGTGTATAAAAGAGAATCTTACTTACTCTTTTTGATTTCCAGCAGGTGAGAGTAGTGACAGCAGAACAGCACTACCCACAGCGACAGCAGGATACCTCGCATGGTTGGCTCACTGACACCACACTCCGACACTGCACTGCCAGGAAAGGTTTCAGCTACAGAAGGGCACTACTTATAACACTTATGGACACATGCTAGATATCTGAGTGGCTTTCTCGAATAACTGTCTCTCTTCGAAGACCCGACTGGAGTCCACAGAATAGGTATTGGTTTCTAACGTAAGGTTTCCCAACGATAATCATTTTCTAGAACACATCGATCTCGAAAGCAAAGATTCTCTTGCATATCACTTTTTTTTTTCGTGGCGAGAGAGAGAGAAAAAAACAATTATGTACACTCATCCATCACGTTTGTCAGTAAATCGGGTTCCTATATATAATCCAAAAGAGTAACGAAGGAGAGGAGGAGGGGAGGAGGCGAGAAAGCTCACTCGTTCTCCTCACAGCCTCGAGACGAACTGCCCAGCGGGGTTCCTGTGCGAGGCCAAGCGAGCCGGCCACAACGTACGCGCTCGCTCAACCTGCCGGGAAAGACTGTCAGGGCGGAGACTACCGGGCCCAGGCTGGCGGACTGGCTGGCTGCGCGGGATGGCTGCAAGGCTGACTGGCTGGAATGGCTGTAGAGAGAAAGAGGGTGGGCGAGAGAGGGAGCGAGAGTGGCTGGATGGCTTGGTCGACACTCGCTCGGTACGCTGGAGCTCGCTCGTGCTTCAACAGCGGTGCCAAAGGAGATTACCTCTCCATTCATGCAAGAGTTCGCCTGCTTATTGGTGGGCGGGATGTGGGTGGCGGCCCTCGCTCTGCTTAATCTATTAGTCGATAATCTGCCTCACTCTGAAGAGTGCTTAACAGCTATTTTCCCTCTTCCTTGAACACTAAGGGGTAATAGACCACCGTTTGGCAATACATATGCATAACGACTTGATAAATTAGTGACTTCTAAAAACAGCAAGTAAAACAAATACTTCAATTTTATAACGTTGATAACAAAACCCTACTGCTAAGTCAGTCCCATGAACCGCAGGTCAATTTACACAATGTAACCCAACCGCATTATAAACTATTACTAGGGATAGGTAACCTGTAGCTTCCCTTTCCTCAAGGCGAGACCTGTGGAACTCTTTGTCCTAAGGGATTCAAACTTCTTGCTTTGTCAGGCATGTAGACCTCCCACACGAACTTGTATATACAGGGTCAGTAATTTTCTCTTGTATTTAATATTTGTACGTAATTTTTTTTTTTTTTTTTTTTTTTTTTTTTTTGTATTCTTTGTACTTGATTTTATGAACAAGAACATTCACTGTCCGCGGAATATGCCATCATACTTACTCATACCGAAACACAATTTGCAATGGTGTTAGCTCTTGTACTTCAAACAACAGGATTTTAGAATTATAGTTTCACTGTAGAACAAAAAAAAAAAAAATAATAAGTTGGTAGACAAACAGCTAAAAAGGCATAAAATAACCAAAGAAATAAAAGGCGGGGAAAAGTCGAGGAAATCACAAGGAAGAGGAGAAAGCAAACATCGCCTATCATGTATCACCTACCGGAAGCGACCGTCAAACTGTTAAGAGCCTAGAGGCGCCATCTCTTGGCGAGCTGCGCAGTTGAAGAAGGTCTCCGACTCACTAACGCCGCGAGGGTGCGCCGCGCTCATTCATTCATCCATTCACTGTAACGGCTCATTTGAATGCCTATTGGCCCATTCTTAGGCAGACTTGTTTAGTTGTGTATCTTCTTTTGTATTATAGTATATATAGTTATCTTTTATTCTGATTTTACTTATCGTTCATCCCCTTAATTTTTCTTTTTTATTAATGCCCTTGTCGCATGCGAATAGAGATACGAAATGCACATATACCTGAAACATTTATGTGAAAGAGAGAGAGAGAGAGAGGGAGAGAGAGAGGGAGAGAGAGAAAGAGAGAGAGAGAGAGAGAGAGAGAGAGAGAGAGAGAGAGAGAGAGAGAGAGAGAGAGAGAGAGAGAGAGAGAGAGAGAGAGAGAGAGAGGGGTTTAGTTTGTTTCCATTTGTTACAATGGATATTCTTGCTGTGACATACTGTCTGTTTCATTTTGCTTCTAAGCTATCCCCTGTGAGCATGGAATGGCCAAGGTTACCATCCACTGGCGGCGAGGGATTCGAACGCAGGTCAGCAAGATTGCTAGACGAGATCGCTACTGCTGCACCACAGAGAGAGAGAGAGAGAGAGAGAGAGAGAGAGA
>NC_061825.1:30140102-30142602 GCF_019202785.1 Penaeus chinensis
CTGTATATATACTTATACATATTGATTCTAATTTTGTTTTAAACATCAGAATTCACTCTGACATGTGTAACAGATGGGTCTTCAACGATTTTTTGAGTGACAGTAGTGATGGAGCATTGTGATGTGAGGGCAGATTATTCCATACACTTACCCAATGATATAAAATACATGTCTTTGATTGGTTTGCGCCTACAAGTGGGTGCTTTAACCCAATCGCCCCATACGGCAAGAATACATGCCATGCCCACTGTAATACAAGTTTATATAGATGGCTCTACAAGTGCTCAGTCACCAAGGAGTCAGTTATTAGTCCAACCTATCTCACCTGTTTACCCTTTACACCAACTTTTGGAAAGGGTCTTTTGCACTATTTCATTGTCTTAAATGTTACCAAGATTTTAATAACAATTTAATAATCATAAAAGCAATAACAATCATAACAGTATCGATATCAGTTGTATAAAACAAAAAAACAAAAAAAAAAGTTTCCCGCCAATTCAAGGGATGGGAAAATCAGGATAGGTAACTAGGGTCTAATGATAGACTCCTTGGTGGCTGAGACATGTGGAGCCATCTCTAAATTCACAAAAAATACAAAGGGGGAAACATAAATCCGGGGCGGTTGGGTTTATAGTGAGTTTGATCGCAGAGGATATCCCAAATCATTTCTGCACCGGAACAAGTTATTTTCGTAGATATTGATACATTAAAAAAAAAAAAAAAAAAAAAAAAAAAAAAAAAAAAAAAGAGAGAGCAGAAAAGTAAGTATCTATATTTCTCAGTTTCAATAGTTTCAATGTAGAAAATACACTATTTGTATGGTCATATTTGCCTAATC
Organism: Penaeus chinensis; assembly: GCF_019202785.1. NCBI lineage: Eukaryota > Metazoa > Arthropoda > Malacostraca > Decapoda > Penaeidae > Penaeus > Penaeus chinensis. The sequence goes on from NC_061825.1 coordinate 30,140,941, forward strand.
CTGCAATTGTTCGGATTGTTCGTTTTTGGGCTGTTATAACGGGCTTTAGCGTGGTTTCACTGACACTCCCCAGACAGTGTTGCAATATGTTAGATGTGGATAAATTGATAAAAAAAAAGTGGTTGCATTTACGGATATTCATTGGAAATCACAAAATATCACACTGTTTATTAATTTTTTGACATTTACCACTGAATTTCTATTATTACTGCGTTTATCTTTTCCATATGGATATCACTGCTTTTTTAATGAAGGATTATTTTTCCAGCATGAAGTTGAGATTAATCTGCAGTAATTGCTCTGAATTTGATATCCTATCATTATTATTATTGATAAATGTATTATTATATTATTTATCATTGTCATTATTTCTTTAATTATTATCATTATTTATTATTATTGTTATTATCATTATTAATACTATTATTATTATCATAATAATTATTATTGTTATTATTATTATTATAATCATTATTATTATTATTATTATTGTGTTTACTATATCTTTGAAACTCCATCTCCCCCGTCTTGGTATTCGTTTTGTTTTTTTTATTTTCGTGAGGCTCTGAGACGTTTGAGAAAGCGTTTTCACATTTCCATCAGCCCGTTTTTCATGCATTATTCGGTCTCTTCACGTCTTCAGATTTTTTTTCTTTGACTTCTTCAGCCGGCGAGATGATTGACGATTCCTCTTGTTAACTTTATCATCTTTGTACGTGTGTGATTTCATTTCTCCTTGACTTTGCTTGCTTTTAGCTTTGGCCTCTCAGAGTTCATCAAATTCTCCTTCGTTTCTATCTACACAGATTTCTCTCACCTCTATTCGCATACTATCTCAGTGTTGATTTTTTTTTTTTCTAGTTTTTGTGTTAACTTGTCAAATTTCTTCCTAGCTCCAGTAAGCTGTTCTGTCATTTAAGTTATTCAAAAAATGTTTCTTGGCATTATTTTATTAAAGCCGGTATTTTTTTTTTTTTTTTTTTTTTTTTTTGATTTATCCTAATCTTTCCTTTGATTCCTTGCTCAAATCTGGGAAATGGCAGTAGATATAAATTGACCTTTATCAATTCTGAATTTTGCATATATATTCAATCCAAACTGTAAGTGAATATCTATTCTTGCCGGGCACGCGTAGCTGTCTGTTTATATTACATTTAAAGGCATTGGATAGGGGGGGGGGGGGGACTGTTAACTATGGTACTATTTTTTTTTTTCTTTCCTTTATTAGGTGATATGAATAGGATCATATGCAATACTAATTTTTTTCGTCATGGTCATTACACCAACAAGATGGCTTTTGGCTTATTTTGCATTTCTTTGCCCTCATTTCTGTTACCGTTACATGAATTTATCACCCGGAAGGAGGTATATATTGCAATGCTATGCCTTAGTTCAGGAGCTTGTTCAGATGCATGTTAATCATTTGTAGTAACTGCTTTGGAACTTATCTTGTCAATCATTATCAAGTTTAATCTACACTCTACCTAGTTTAATTGATAACTCCGGATCATTAAGTTCTAGTGTAATGTTAATCAAGTGCCTTAGTCATTATCCCTAGCTCATATCTTTAACTTGGCGGTTTTCTATGTTTGGAAAGATATTTCGCCTAATATTATTCCTTAGTGTTTGTTCGACCTTAATGAATGCAAGTTACGTTTGTGT
>NC_061825.1:30152602-30155102 GCF_019202785.1 Penaeus chinensis
TAAATATATATATATAAATATATTTATATAAATATTAATTTTATATATTAAATATAAAAATATTTTAAATTATATATATAAAAATTTTTTTATATATAAAATATATAAAAATAATATATAAAAAATATTAAAAATATATATATTTGTGGGGGGTTTGGGGTTTTTTTGTTTTGGTGGTTTGGTGGGTGTTTTTTGGGTTTTGTTTGGTGGTGTGGTTGGCTACGTCCCCGCTGCCACCCCCCGATTAGTAGGTTCGGGAACCGTGGTGTTGTGTATGGGGGTGTGATGTTGTATGAGAAGGGGGGGAAGGGGAAAAAACAGAATTGTGTGCTGAATGTTGGATGTGTAAGTGTGTAAATGTGAAAAGGGAGATAGCGTAGGCTGAGCGTCTGCGTGGACGTGTATGGAAGAAAAATGCAAGATCATAAAATTCTTCCTCTTCCTTTCGGGCTGAGCATCCACCTGCTGGCAGTGGGAACCCAGGTGTTGCAAAGTTATAATCTATACTAGGATATCAGCTTAATATACTCTGATTTGTCTAGCCTTTTTACAGCCTTTCAGGGTTGCGAGATAGAGTAACCAGCAATGTGCTGTTTAGGAGACCCAAGTCCAAGAACGTTAAGCATTCAGCTTTAGTCAAAACCAGAACTTAACACAGATGTCGTTTGTTTTCCTGACTGGGACTGAGTGAAAGTTCTATGACGGTATGATGTTTATTTAGCGGTTTACACTCATTAGGGAGGTCTACAAAGGTTTCAGTCATGAGAAATTGATAGTTGCGTACATCACCAATTTAATCACAGCGGGGGTGATGCACGTGGAAATCAACACCAGATGTAAACAAAAATAACTCACGAACATTTACCCCTAAGTTTGCGTCCCAACTCGTAAGTATTTTTAATCAAAGTATTAGCACACACAAAAAAATACACTAACCCTAATTTAAACAAGTTAATCTCCAACCCAGAATGGAGATTAACATAAAAGAATAGTGCTGAGGAACTCTGAATAAAAACACTTGTGTAACGAAAGGAAAAGGTGGTGTAAGAAACAATTTAGCGTCGGAAGCCAAATCGAAAAATAAAACACCACAAGGGCATATATCATGAAGACTGCCTGAACACCCACAAGGTCAGGCAGGAATCGACCAAGGCAATGTAAAAACAATAAACAAAAGAACGGCAAAGATAAGCTAAAACGGCCCGAAAAATACGGGCGAGAATGTGGAAGATCTTTCTCCCAGGAGGTACGGATCCTCAAGCTGGGGGAAAGGAAAAAGAAACAAAGAAACAACCAATCGTAAAAACAACAACAAAAAACTAAGTAATAACTTAGCTTAAAAATAGGAAATGGCACACTGGAGGTACGGATCCTCAAGCAGTGTTCCTTCTAAGTGAGTGGTCCTTTTTATGCTCTGACCCTTTGTGAAATCAAAGTGCTGCTTTGGATTTTCGTGGAAGAGAGTGCACGCTGCAAATAGTAGTGCAGTATGACACACGCTAAAGTCCAACAGAGACCAGGTGTCTTCTACACACAACCATACGAATACTTATCTTGCAAAACAAATCACGGATTCGTTAACTCTGGTGTGAAGCGAGGCAAATCCACAGCAAGGTAAATCCAAGAAGAAGTAAATCCAAAGCGAGCACAATACCGGGAGCGGAACCACTGTCCAGCATAGAAGTCAGGACCGAACTGTCTTCCCCATAAGCATGGCGCGAAAAGAAAAAGATAGGCAAAGCTTCGGAAGACCAACCCGATAGTTCGGTAGTCCAAACAACCCAAAGGACCCGAACCACCATGAAAAGAGAGAGGGGGAGAAAAGCAAACAGCCAAAATATGTAACAACCATTACTCTCTTCAGGGGTTATATTGACACTTTGGAAGCGTCGCCAAAGAGATAGAATATTCAAAAGAATAATTATAAAGGAAAGAATACATGGGAAAACTAGCAATGTACAATTTGCGTGAAAATTGTGCATTTCGAGCTGTAACTCTCTACGGTATTGGACTTAGAAAATAAATAAATCTCTATTTTTTTCTCGGAGACTTCAACGCCATCCAAGTAACGAGACTTGGTTGAAAATGCGTTCTTTGGTTATTTTTATAACCATGTTCACAATAGTTTTTAACACTGTCTTTGGCGGCTCGTATGGCTTTGGTCACGGATTATGAAGTCGCACTAGAGTTACGTGGGCGAGACGCAAATGGCGGGTGAAGCACCAGCCTCGTGCGGATGCACAGCGAGTGCGCCCGCATCGTCGGTGGAAGCGGAGCCCGGGACGTTTCATCCCAGTCAATGGCAGTCAATGGCAGTTCCCCGCGTCCTTTTGTTCCGTGGTAGAGGAGGCAGGCATGTGGCCTCAACCACTCGGCGCCCGAGGACGATGTCAGTCCAGGCGAGATCGACCTTAGAGTCGGCGAGTGCGCAGCCGTACACTACAATTATTATTACTATTTTTATTATCATTATTATTATCATTATTATTTTGATTATTAT
>NC_061825.1:30240102-30242602 GCF_019202785.1 Penaeus chinensis
TTATAAAATATATATTTAAAAATTTATTTAAAAATAAAAATATATTAAAATTTTTGTAAATAATAAATGGTTTTTGTGTTTTGTGTGTGAGTGTGTGTGTGGGTTTTGTGTGTGTGGTGTGTGTGTTTTGGTTTTTGTTTAATACACACACATATTTACATTTAACTTTTTATTTTTAAAAAAATAAAAATTTTATAAATACACAAAACACCCACCCACAACACACACAAAACACACACAACACACAGACACACCATAAATAAAATATATATATAAATATAAATATATACATAAAAATATATTTAAAAAATTTTATTTAAAATTTTAAAACATTATATTTTATATGTTTTTATATATATATATATATATAAATAATTTTAATTATATTATAAATAGGGAAGTATATATTTTATATATTTTGTATTTTAAAAATAAAAATTGTTGATATATAAAAAATATATATAATATATATTATATAATTTTAATACCCTATAAAGTGTGGTGTGTGGTGTTTTGTGGGGGGGTGTTTTAAAATAGATATATTTTATAAATATATTATAAATATATTTTTTATTTTATATATATATAAAATATATAATTTTATATATAAAAATAAATTTCAAATCCCCCGGGGAAAAAGAAAAAAAAAATTGGGGAAAAAATTTTTTGTTATTTCCTTTTATTGGGTTTTTTGAAAAGTTTTCCCAAAATGGGTTTTTGCAATGGGTTTGCCCTAAAGGTTTAAAACATTTTAAACCCTTGTAAAACCCTACCCCGAAAATTTTTAAATTTGGGGGGGAAAAAAATTAAATTTTTTACTTAAAAGCAAAGAATGGGGTTTATTTTCATTAAAACAATTTTAAAATTTTTATAATGTTTTTTTTAAACATTAGTAACGAAAAAAACAAAATAAGTTTAAAGAAAAGGGGGAACCCACGAACGGGCAGTAACCCCAACTGGCCCTTGGGGCTAGTACAAATGTAGCTAATTTGTTAAAAACAATCAAAAAATACTCACGGGGGGGCAAAGCAAAGTACCCCCAAATTCCTAAAACCCCCGGCAAGAAGAAAAAGTTTTGTTTTACAAAAATATAACCAAATAAAAAAAATTTTATTATATAAAATAAATATATATATTAAATAAAATAAAGAATATATAAATATATACATACAAATAATACATATATAATATAAAAATATTATATGTAAAATAAGGTACATATATATTTTATATATATTTTTTACTCAAACACACACACACACCCCCACACCCAACACACACACCCACACTCACAAAACACTTTTATTATTTAAAATTTTTAAAATAAAAATATATAATTAAAATAAATATATATATAAAAAATATCAAAGGGGAAAAAAAAAAAAAGAATAACTTTGGGTAGACAAAGAAAAGAAATCGTAAAGACGACCTGCGAAGTTTAACGACTACGGAGAAGCAAGACAAGGCCTTTCAACGGGTTCTTTTTTTTGAAGTAACAAATTTTGTTATAAGGCGACACATGCTTTAGAATTATTGCGTTCTTTGCCCTCCATTGTTCGCTTGCAACTGCGTTTGACTTTCATTCTTCCCACCGGTTTCATTTCCCTTACTCCTTTCTACCTTCTAATTTATTTTTTCTTAATTTTCTTCTTATTATTAATTCTGTTTCTCCTTCTAAACCACTTGGGTTTTACCTTATAAACCCCCCCTGTAATCCTTCATGGAAAAAACGTCCCCGTTTGTTTTCCTTATTTCCCCGCCAAAACACAAAGCAACCCCCGCCAAAAAACCCCCCCTTCCTCCTAACCCTCTACACATATACCCCCTACAAACCCAAACCCTCCCCTTACCCCCCACAAACCCCCCCTCCCCTGCCATTCCCTACCCCCTTTTCCCACCCCTCGTCCCCCCAACCCCCCACCCTCTACCCCGCCCCCCCCCCCCTTTTTTTCCCCTCTCGAAAATAATTTTCCCCCATTTTCCCGTTTTCCCCGTGTGCTTCCCGGAAGTTATTTTCCCTGCCATTGCTGATTCTCCCCATTTCGTTTTGATCCGTGCTCTGCAGATTGCGCAACCCCTCCCCTCCCCCCCCTCCATTTGCTCCTCCCCCTCCCCCCCCCACCCCCCCCCCCCCTTTTTCCCCTTTTTGGAGGTGGCTGGGGTTTCTTTGCTTGCATTGTTTCTCTTCTTTCTGTGTTTTTTTTTTTTTTGTTGTTGTTGTTGCTGTTGTTGTTTGTTTTTATGTGAGGGTATTGGGTTTTTTATACTTCCAGTTTTTTCTTTCACCAACAAACAAATTTCGCAAACGATCAACTTCATTTTTGATAAATTTTTTCGTGTGGTTTTCTGAAAGATTTTAAAAGGAGTAAAATTTTTGGGGGGGGTAATTTCAAGTGGGAAACTTTTAGCAAATTTGTTGTTGGAGAAATCCTCCTCTCCTCCCCTCTCTCTCTCCATCCCCTCTCCTCTTCGTCTTCCCCTCGCTCCCTCTCTCTCCTTT
>NC_061825.1:30260102-30262602 GCF_019202785.1 Penaeus chinensis
TGATAAGTTGATCAACATTTATTCGTTTTGTAAGAATGTTAACCAAATTATATTGATTCTCGATGAATGTTTACCTTTCTTTACACATTTAGCTCATATATAACATTAAGATTTTTCGAGGAAGTTTTTATTTCAGCGAAAGATTTTAAGGAAATAATAAATCGAGGTTGATGGCGGTATTGGTGATGACGATAACAATAATAATACCGATGTTGACCAAAATACTGGTGATGATGATAATGATGATGATGATGATGATGAAGGTGATGATGAAGGTGATGATGATGATGATAATGATAATGATAATGGTGATGATGATGATAATGGTGATGATGATGATAATGGTGATGATGATGATAATGCTGATGATGATGATAATGGTAATGATAGTAAGGATAAGAGAGATCATAAAAATAAGGTTAAATAATAATGATTACTATGGTAATAATGGTGATAATAGTAATGATATTAATAACGATAATGTAAGTGGTGATGATAATGATTATAATAATAATAATAACGATGACAGTAATAATAACAATAATAATGATAATGATAATAATAAAAGCAATTAATAATGAAAAGAATATCAATAATAGTAATGATAATAATAATAATAATAATAACAATAATAATGTTAACAATGATAATAACAATTACAATATTTATTTCATTATTAATGATAATAATAATAAAGATAATAATAGTTATGATGATAATGACAATAACAAAACTGACAATAATACTAATAATGATGATAATAATAATAATGATAATACCAATATTGATATTAATGTTATCAAAAATTATGATAGTAACAATATAATAATAATAATGATGATGATAATAATAATAATAATAATAATGATAATAATAATAATAATAATAATAATAATAATAATAATGATAATAATGATACTAATTATTACCAAGAATATTTTTTATATCACCAATATTTCCGCACATATCAGTATCATTATTATTATTACTACCATTATTATCATAATTATTTCCATCATAATTCTTTTTATCATTGTGATTATCTTTATTATCATAAATATCATCATCACCCTCATAATTATTTTTATTATTATTATTATAATTTTAATTGTTATTATCCTTGTTATTATTATTATCATTATAATTATTATTATTATTATTATTATTATTATTATTATTATTATCATTGTTACTATTATTATTATTATCTTTTTCATTATTATTATTACTATTTTTCCTATTGTTATTTTTATAACTATATATTATTTTTATATTTATTACCGATATCATTACAATTGTTCTAATTATTATTAAGAATATTTTTTTTATGATTTCTAGAATTACTATTACTATTATCATATTTATATTTTAATCATTGTTATTGTTGTTATTATTATCATAATTATGATTATAATACTTTTTATTCTAAATATAACTATTATTATTTTCATTACTGAAATTGCTATTACTATTATTATCATTGTTATTCTGATTATTATCATCATTTGTATTATTATTATTATTTTTGATTATTTTCATTATTATTATATATATCATTATTATCATTATTTTGCACATCATTATTATGATAATGATGATATAATAATAACATTAATTCTTATAGTGATAATAACCTACATTGAATTTCTGATTGTGTTCCGTCTTACATTCTATAAATGATAATATATAATATAAAATACATATAAGCTTACATGGTAAAGTAACTAGATATTACATTGGATTGCGGAATAGTTTTTTTTTAATGTGATGTAATATGTGTATTTGATGCCTGGAATCAAATTCCTTATAGCTGCAGACTTGAATTAAGTTCAATTTTTGTATAAATTGAGTGGTAACTGAAAACAGAAATATTAAAGAATCACACACACACGCACACACACACAGCATTCTCACACACACACACACACACACACACAGACACACACAGCATTCTCACTCACTCATTTTCACACACTCACACTCATATACACACGCGCATTCAAAAGATTCATAACATTATGCGCACACAATATTATGAATCGAGGAGAACCTTAATCTATCTCTATTTTATCATAATTATTATCATTGAGTTCTTCTTATCATTTTTGTTCGTAAAACTTCTACGTGTCCCGCTACTATTAATAATATTAATGATAAGGATGACAATAATAACAGTAATAATAACAAAATGATATTTCTGATACTAATACATCACGACTAGAATTATGATGATGATAAGAATAACAAGAACAATAGTAGGAATGATGTTATTCATAATTAAAATAAAAAGGATAATGATAATGGTAATGATGAATAACAATAACAATAATAATAATGATAAAGATGATGGTGATAATAATAATGATTATGGTGATAATAATAACGATAATGATAACAATAATAGCAATTGTAATAATAATGATAAAGATACAATAATGGTAATGATATTAATAATAATGCTGATAATAATGACAATAATAACAACAATGATAATAATCTT
>NC_061825.1:30300102-30302602 GCF_019202785.1 Penaeus chinensis
ACAGCTCATCACAGTCATTCTCGTATGAGCTATGCGAGCATCCATGGACTCCATCTCCGCGATATATGATCAACATCCATCATTATCACCGGTATAATTAACCGTGTCAGTGAGCACAGTCAGTCCCATTTACGTCTGCAACGCACTAATTACAATCCCCTTTGCCAACTGTGTCCTGTTGCATTCACCGGTATGATGCAATAGATATGAATGTTACGGTCACCTTGATTGGATATCTACATGCACACGCGCATACGAATGCGTATGTAAGTTAATAAGGTAAATATCCATAAACAATATCTCTCATCTACTTATCTATATATACGTATGTTTGTAGGTATGTATATATATATATATATATATATATATATATATATATATATATATATATATATATATATATATATTTATTTATATACTTATTCAAATATATGTATATATCTATATCTGTATATCTACCTGTATATATGCATATATAATGAGGTAAATATACATATACATAATATATATGGGGTTAATGCGCGGATGTGGGTCTTGCCAGTCCTCCTCCCCCCAGGAAACTAATCGGCAACGTCACAAATAAATGGATATGCTGGGGGGAGGGGTGCTGTTCCTCCCACCCAGCAAATGAGGAGGGCTGTGGGTCCCATTGGGAGGGCAAATGTTGGGGTGTAGGATAGAAACGAGAGTTCTTCGTCCTGCCTGCGCCCTGGAAGGCGCCAATCCAGGATGAGGCCTATGGGGCAAAGCCCAAGGGAACCCCACAGGTGGACTTTGGGCTCCACAGCCTGCCGCCCCCCTTTATTTGTGTCAGCATCAGTGGGGGTGGCAGAGTGGTCCATCTGGAGCAACCGTCCAAGACTTAACATCAGGCAAGCTATCCAGGTAAGTGATTGGAACATCCAGTCCTTAGGGCAGGACGAGTGGTTACCCCCTACTATCAGGGGAAGTGAAACACTTGGGAGTTAAGGTGGCTGCCCTGGTAGCAGCATGATCAGTATCACTGGTTGGGCCATACTACTGGTTGGACCATACTACTGGTTTGGCCATGGCCATCTCCAGCCAATTTCAACCCTCAGTAGTTGAAGGAACACTGGTTGATGAGCATATTATGGCGCTGAGACTGAAGCATGCTTTTAGCTTCGTGCCTCTTAATGCTGTGTACACTCCTACCGACGTTTGCAAACTCGATGTGGAAGAAGTGTTTTATGCCAAACTCATATCTGTGGCAGACAATTGTCCCCAGTGAGATATTCATATTGTACCGATTTAGTTGATATAATATTGTATTAATTGCATCGCTAGTTATTGCATTATTGTCAGAGTGAATGTTAATCTTCATGTTTGTCATACATTCCACTCTGTGTGAGGTCACTCTCACTTTCATCTCTCATTCACGTTCCCTGTCGCTCACACACACCCACACGCACACTCACTCATCAACACAAAACAAAAGACACTGAAGCATTTTCATTAACAGGATTTGTTGCTTTTGTATTTGTAGTTATAAAGATCTATGATATACCTCTTTTGATTTGTTTGTCGTGAAGATTGTACATGATTTATCTTGCATACATTTCTTCTCTATGTGACGACAACTAGTTCAAGTAAATCCTTGCAGATTGCTGTTGTTGTTTCCTTTATCTACTCTCCTATTTATCAGATATGGTTGGTAGTTTAAGCCAAGTCCTTGCGGATCGCTACTGACATCTCCCTCTCCTATTTTCTTCTTTAACTTTGTAAAGTTGAACACAAAATATTAAAAAAGACGAAAATAACATAAAAAAACGAAGATTCAAAACTGCAAATGAATATATATGTGTGAGACCTTCGAGGACGTGTGAACGTCGCGGACGGACGGATTAACCAAGAACCAAGATGAAGAGGACGACAAGGGCGAGCAGCCATTAAGATACACCAGGAACAGCGCACACGAGAATGAAATGGCGAACAAGTCAGCACCAGTCAAAGTTGGATCACCCTTGAGGCCAATTTAAGGCGTCTTGAGGGCGAGGTGTGAGTAGCTGGCCGATCAATATGGAACGTCATTAAGCAGCTGTCACAGTAATCTCGCTTCCCTCCCCCCACATAAGTAGCTGTCACCGTGACCTCACCTCGGTCCCCCCCACACTTCCTGCAGCTGGTGTCCTTCGCCGCGTTCCAGTAGACGCTCACTATTTATGCCCCAGGCTGACCCAGGTCTAGAGAGTTTGTACCCAGTCATGGTCGCCACCCAGCTATTGGCTCCTCAGGGCTGGAGGGCATGACCACACAGCCCCATGCTCAGCACTGCCCTAAGATTCGTCTCATGTGTTCATGTGTTGTACTCTTCCGTAATAAAGAGTCAAGCTGTTATAGACCTATGGCTACCCCTTCAAACCATTGTACAAAGATTCTCTATAGCCTTTTACAGCTACCCTATGAGTCTACTTCAAAACTCCTTATCCTTCCAATGGCAACTCTAGGGTGTTTCACTTCGACAGATTGACGGAGGCGTGTG
>NC_061825.1:30322602-30325102 GCF_019202785.1 Penaeus chinensis
TAGTACTTGCCCTCCGGTCTCATACCCGGTGTGACCTAGGTTCGAGGCCAGGTCAGGGAGGATTGTTATACATACACACACACACACATATATATATATATATATATATATATATATATATATATATATATATATATATATGATTTATATATATTTATTTATATACTATATATCTACATATATGTATATAAATAAATCTATATATAAATGTATATATATACATATAAATTTACACAAACACACACACATACATATATATGCGCATAAATAATATATATATATATATATTTATATATATATAAATATGCATGTGTGTGTATATATGTATATATATATATATATATATATATATATATATATATATATATATATATATATGCGTGTATATATATATATATATATATATATATATATACATATATATGCGTATATATGTATATATGTATATATATATAAATTAATATATATATACATATATATAAATAAATTTATATATATACATATGTGTGTGTGTGTATTATATGCGTAAACACACACACACACACACACACACCCACACACACACACACACACACACACACACACACACACACACACACACACACACACATATATACATATATATATATACATATATATATATATATATATATATATATATATATATGTAAATATGTTTATTTATATATATATATATATATATATGAATTTATATATATATATAGATATAGATACACACACACACACACACACACACACACACACACACACACACACACATCAGTAAGCAATCCTAATATTCTTACCATATTTACCATGCTAATTCGGGAATATAATTATTCATTATATATTCATTCTTACAAACCTACCTTGCCATTCGCACACTGATCTCCATAGGTAATCCAGGTCCTGTAGCCAAGTGGGAAACTGTCGTATTCTGTATTGCTTAATGAGGCTTTGAGTGAACTGTGCATGTGACTGCTCATTGTCCATGTGGATGAATTCCAGAAGATTTTACTGTGATGAATTCCATTAAGTTTTGGTGCTCCATTTACGTGACCATAAAGGTAAAGCGTTCGGTCAAATAACGAGGCCTTGCACAGACCACGAAGGCGCAACTTTGGTGGTTCCTTAAAACTGCACATTGTGCAAGCCAAAGCATTGCAGGCAACAGGAAGCCACTTGTAATATGAACCCATATTTACCATAGCAAGACACTGTTCGCTCTGCTCCATTTTGCTGTCAAATAACGGGAAATCGTACCAGGGAATGTTTTCCCCGTTTTCATCACTGACCCACAAACCAGTGGTGAGGTTTCCTCTGGCGCCAAGCCAGTAGAGGAATTGCTGTTCACTTAAACACTGATCTCTGAATCCAGCAAATATACGCAAGGTACGGTTATTCTGTTCCTCATTCACTGGCAGGCTCAGCGATCCCTTTAAGATTTGACATCGTAAGAATGCACTTCCTCTCTTCATCTGCTCGGGGAAAAGAATGTAAAATGGTGACAAATCTCCGCACACATCTTGAACAGAAATTCTTGAAGGTTCTATTAGTCCTGTCGTGCGTGAGATCGAATTTTCAAAACTGAACACCGGCTCATGAAGCTTCTCACCCGTACAGTTGATAAACAACATCATTTCCTCAGGGGACAGCTCTGCGTCAAACAGATTAAAATCAGCGAATTCTCCTTCCAGATTATGTAGAAATTTTGTCTCTCCATGGAATCGTTCAATATTCTTGCCAACGAATAGATTTCCTCCACCTCTTATCTGAAGCTGGCTCTTAGGTCCATTTCCAGACTCAGTAGAATAAATTTTGTGTTTGAGCAGCTGAGGAGAACATAAAAAATACAATGAGAAAGGAGAAGGTGTTAACCTTGAGACTTTACTGAAATATGCAGATACATATTGTAGTCCTGTATTAAAACTGATATTAAAAGTATGTAAATAAATTTACTAGGACTTGTATCGATGAATAAACATGTCATTTTGATCTAGGGACCCTCTAATTTTTCTTCAGTTAGCTTGATATGCAATCTGAACTTGTCAGTACTGATATGATCCTACATATGAAGGATTAGAAAGGCATATTTTTTAAAACCTGGATTTGTCACCGAAGCTGTAGCATCAAGGTTTATAAATACACCCATAACTCATGAACACATATTGTTAACCGTCAAAAAATTGGTCCAGTGATGCTGCGGAAAAAAGGAATCACAATCCCGTCAGTAGAAAATTCCTGTTATTCCTCTAGGTATACGTTTTCTATAGTCGCCAATAAGTGTCATTCGTAGTATCAGCTGTTCTCGAGAAACGTGAAGAAAGATAGGAGGAAGAGTGGGGATGAGCGCAGTACCAAGGCCAAGATTAGAAAATAAGCTTTACCAGTTCTTCAAATGTAGGATTTTCTACTGCTTCGCCATGGCACTGACACTGAAATATAAAGTAATATTTTTATGTTAACAGAAATAAACATTCAATATTTTCTTGTGCCCATT
>NC_061825.1:30330102-30332602 GCF_019202785.1 Penaeus chinensis
GAGAGGGAGGGAGAAAGCGAGAAGTACCTTTTATTGTTCTGCGGAATTTCCACAGCTCCTCTTCCTCGTGGTAGGTTTATTATTATTACTACTACTACTACTACTACTAATAATAATAATAGTGATAGTGCTGACAGTATTAGAAATCATCATACTCATCATTTTGATAATGGTAATAGCAATAATGATTAAAAAAATAATAAAAAGTATGTTATTAGTATTGTTATCAATTCATATGAGACTTTTAGTGTCTCATTACAGTAACAGCAACAAAATTGATAACAATAATGACAATAATGTTAACAATAACAATGATAATGAAAATGTATCGATGATAGAATTAGTAGTAATGATATCATTTCATCACAACTAATAAAGATAAGAAATATGTGCTTTATTGCTATTACTATTATCATTACTCACAGTCCATTTATTACTGATAACAACACCTTTTCGCTATTACCACGAATTGACTTTTCCTTACCTCAGTTAGGTTGGGGATGAAGCCCATTTTTGTGCCCGTGACATGGCCTTCGGTCACATTACTCTCACTTTCAAAATTTACCCAGGGTAGATCCATACATTCTGTAAAGATTTATGTTTATTAAAGGAAAAAAATATTATCTACATTACATAATATTCATATGTTAAAGTTGTCAGAAGATTTCTTTTCTTATCGTTATCATGATCATCGTTATGAATATTCCATCTTAAGTAGAATTATTCTCATTACTATTAGTTTTCATGGTATAGAGTTCTTGAGTGTTAACAAGCATAGAACTATCATACCAGTGATACCATGCCCTAACCGGGAACCTCCCTGAACCTAAAGTATAAAAACACATTTAGGTTGAAATAGATATTGTTAAATAAAACACAAAACAAAGGGTAAAAAAAAACCCACTAAACCTACAATTCAGGTCAAAATGCAAATAATTGTTGTAAATATAAACGAAGCATCAGTCTTACATTTCGCAACTAATCCCAGTCTAGCAATTACAAGCATTAACTGGCAAATTAGAACAGTTTTTTGCGATATTGTTAGTAATAGTAAAGACAAAAGTGAAGTCAATTTGGGGGTAATTATTCTGTAATAACGATTTTAGTTGTTTCCTGATTTCAAAACTTTAATTACCATATGCGGCAGTTTCACATATATGTCTTTATAAACAAAATAGGTTGGTTTGAGAATATTTTACAAAGGAAAGTTTTAGTAATTTTATGAAACAAGAGTAGATGAAAAAAAAAAAGCTGACCAGTTGCTACACAAGTTATAGGTTCGAGTGATTAGAATTTGATGCTCTTAATCTTGTATAAATATAGGATATAGCTGAGGCCAGTGAAGGTTGACTTTCGGTAAATGCTTGCATGGAAGGTGCCATTATTACTGGTGACTAGCGTGTCTAAAAGCGGCAATTGATGAGTGTTTGAAAAGGAGAAAGATGTCATCGATGTATCGACTATGATGGACGGGTTTAAACTCAGACGGGGCATTGTTCAAGTCAGTTATGTTTATGAAAGAAAATGAATGCATTGGCGTAGGAAAGGGCGAATGGGGACCCCATCGCTACACCGTCTGTTTGGCTGTATAAACACGCATCAAATGTGTTTTTTAAGTTATCACTCGATGGCCAAAATCGTTGAGATAAGTGCTTGTCATGGCGTTGTCATTTTAAATGTGACTAGAAACAAAAGATCATGAATATTCTCAGTAACCGCACTAAATATAAGCAAATTACTAATGAAGTTTTAAAAGATTAAAACCTCCATTAATGAAAATACATATAATTTTCTTATGACTTCTAGGCCCAGACCTACTCTACTCTATGGACTCCCCAAAGTTCACAAACCCATTATTTATTCGAATAGTATTTAACCATAACTTCAACATTTCTGGTTCCTATTATATCCCCCAAAACCACCAATCAGTACACATTTGAAAATTCCACCACCTTTGTAAATGAAATTACATCCCTTGAGCTTCAACAATCTGTCACCTTGGCAAGTTTCGATATATGGATGTATATATACATACATATATATAGATAGATGTGTGTATATATTATATAATATATATAAATAAATCTACACACATACACACACACGCATACACGCACCCCCCCCCCCCCCACACACATACACACACAAACACACACATATACATTTATATGCATATATACGTATATGTACATATATATACGTATATATATATACATATATACATATATACATATATGTGTATATACATGTATAAATGTAAATATATATATATATATATATATTTATAATATTTACAAAATAAAATTACAAAAGTACCTGAGTAAAGAATCGAGCCAAAAATCAAGAGAACAGAAACTGGACCGCCTAGTAGGAGCTCCATGTTAGCACTGTATTGTTGATGGCGCCCGATCTTATATAATGGTGAGCAAACAGCTACACCTAAGTTGATTATTGAATTGGTAGGGTTACCATAACTTGGTAGAGGGCGATGCAAGTTTGG
>NC_061825.1:30360102-30362602 GCF_019202785.1 Penaeus chinensis
TGATAAGGAAAATAAAAATAATATCCGTTATACTACTACTGATGCTACGACTACTAGTAATAGCAATAATAATATTAACATGAATTACGATAATAACAAGAATAATGATGGTATTAATGATATTAATAGTAATTTTATTAAACATAGTAACCATAATACTTATAAAAAAAAATATGTATATATATATATATAATGATGAAATTGATAATAAAAACGGTATTGCTAATATTAGTGATGATATTTATAACAACTGCAGTAGTAATAACAATAATAATAGTAATGACAATGATAATGATAATTATAATGATCATGACCATGAGCTTAATCATGATCATGATCAAGATAATGATGATAATGATGGTAATAATGAAAATCATTGATTATGATTATGATTATACTACTACTAATAATAATAACACACGAAATATCGTAATGAAGGTAAAGATGAAAATAACGAAGCCAATAACTCATTATTTGATATAGATATTATAGTGTGAACAATTGCGGCTCTCACCACGGCTTCGCATATTCCCTAGAGTAATATACACAACAAACACACACACACCTCGACAATACTCATTCGTTATAGGCCCCTCAACGTCGCCCCAGCCTCATAGTTTCCTTATCCATACAAACCTCCATTGAGAACGGATGGCGTTGGAACCGTACATAACCGCCTTGTTACACAGAACATAACAACGGCTTGATAGTCACTAGTCATGTTGATGTTCACGATTAAGCCTTTATCGAGAGGCTTCTCCTATTTTCCCTTCCCCTCTCTGGATGGGGTAAATGTTGACTGTGCCGGTTGCGAGGATATAGTGGAGGCCGCCTGGTATGTTTGAGTGTGGGCTTGGGTGGTATGCTGGTATATTGGAGTATTTGTATGTCTGTATGTTGGGACGGTTGGTATGTTTGTGTGTTGGACCAGACGATACGTTAGTATATTGGTCCGTATTGGTTTGAGCAATAGGAAACCCGCATTAGATGCACATGGGAGGGTGTGGAGGGAGGAACAGGAAGAGTATACGATGCTAAAAGGTTTTATGTTCAGGAATAAGACATAGATTTTGAGCATAGAAATTAGCATGAGAAAGCATAGATTGAAGAAAATATTACACAAGAAATGACAATGCTAGAGACATTAAAAAGAAAGCAAGCAAGAATTCGAGGAAAGGATCACGGATTTCTCAGAAAATTGTGGAGGCTCTCCAGTATCATAGCAGGAAGAGAACTCTGAAAACAATAGCATGTTGTGCAATCATTAAAATGAAAGTTAAGATCAATATGATATTGAATGCTTGGGTGTGTATCAATATGTAAATACGAAATAGAATATTTAGATAACAGTTCACGTAACAATTGGAAAATAATAAGTGAGTAAATATACATAAACTGATATATAAACTTACAGACAGACAGATAGATGGAAGGATAGATACATCAGACCAGACAAAGCTTTTGTCAGTAAACGAACCCAAAAAAGCGACAAAATTGTTTACCCGACAGTTTTGTTGCATCATCATGTGCTGCATCCATTTTAATCAAAGCCTTAAACTTGTCATTCGCAACATCCTATTGGTGAGTCTTTTTTCCTTCTCTCTCTCTCTTTTCTTTCTTCTTGTATGCCTTAAAACTGAGCGAACAAGATTCTTTGTTCTGTAAACATAAAATGGAATTATGAAAAATCTGTACAAACAGAATAAAAATGTAGCTTTGTGATTAAAGTGAGACAAAGGAGAAAGGAAGGATGAGGCGAACAAGGATAAGCAACACATACTCGCACATGTAAACACAGCGATCATTAATGCAGAAAGAGAGAGCGGGGAGGATAGGTGAATAGATAGATAGATAGATAAAGAGATAGATAGATATAGATAGATAGAGAGATAGACTAATAGATATAGATAGATAGAGAGATAGACAAATATATATAAATATAGATAGATGAATTGAGAGAGGGGGAAAGGGCAAAGCATAACAAAGGCAAAATAGATTGGCCTTCGAAGATGCGCGCCGATCCCCTCTCCCCACTCGCCCCTGGACCTAAGCTCCCCCCTGCCTGCCTCAACCCACCCCAGCCTCTCCCCAATCACCTTCTTCCTCCATCCATCCTCTTCCCTCTTCTTCCTCAATCTCCCTTTCAAAAGCATTCCTCCATCAATTATCACCTCTGTCATTCACCCTGAGTCAACACCTCGCACTCCCATTGCCTTCGTCTATAGCGCCCAAAATGCCCGTCCAACTCAATCGCGGGCTAATATTTCATCTTAAATCCCTTCGCCCGAGAATCTCATCTCCCAAGAATCAAGAATCTCTCTTCTGATATCCTCTCCGAACTGCTTGTTTGCTTTGGCTTCGTGACGTTTCCATATTTTGGAATGTTTGGAGTATTTTGTGCTTGATTTATTTCGTTATTATCTCTTTTTAACATCATCAACAGTCAACAACGCCATCACCATCATCACTGGCATCATCACCAATGACACTATCATTTTCA
>NC_061825.1:30385102-30390102 GCF_019202785.1 Penaeus chinensis
CTGTGAACAGACAATAGACATAATACAAAAATATATATATACACAGTGGAAAAAAAAGGAAAAAAAAAAAAGAATTAAAGATATGACAAAACTGGATGATATTTGTTTACTAAGCAGCTAGTTAGTAAACAAAGTGGTTGAGGTAGCGGTGTTGTTTAGCTCGGGTTTCACCATACGAATCAACAATGACAACGGGATAATGAGGTCTAGGCGGAAGGAGTGAGAGGATAGAATATTGAATTCTGCGTTGGGGAAATAATGTGAGTGTTTGTGAGAGTGCTCTCTTATTGCCGAGGAAGATGGTCTGCTCAGCGGTAGTCCAGTTCGAAATGACTTGCCTTTGTGTTCCATTATGCGGTGACATAACCGTCGTGAGGTTGACCCCACGCACCTCACTTGGCAGTCAGGACAAGTAAATAGATATACAGCATTAGAAAACATCAAAATGACATCTCGTAGGCTGCTTTAAAAAGTCTGTAATATTGATAGATTTGCTGAAGACAAAAGCGAACTTTATTTGAGGGTAATTGTTTTGTAAAAACGTTTTTAATTTATTTCTGATTCCAAAGCTTAATTTCCCCATAAATGGTAGTTTCACGTATCTAACAGTTGATGCATTAGGTTAATTTGAGAATATTTCACATAGAAAGGTCTTTTGTTGATAAAGACGACAATGATGAAGATACTGTTAATGTTAATGTTGACAGTGATATTGGATGGTGATGACAGTGCTAACAATCATGCCAGTAAGAGTGTGGTTCGTAATGATAATGATAACAATTAGGAAAATAATAATGGAAACGATCATATAACAATCACAAGGACAATAGTAACAGCAGTGAAAAGGAGATGATAAGGATAATGATATTCGTAATAATGATAATGATTATAGTATTGATAGCAATAATAAGAATATCAATAATAATGATAATAATGGTGATGATGATGAAAATAGTAAATAATAACAAACAATAATAATGAAAGTAATATTTACATTAATAATAATGACAAAGATAATAACAATGATTATAATAATCATAAAGAAAATAATGATTATCATTATATAATAATAAAAAAATAGGAAGAGGAGGAGGAGGATAAAAGTAATACAAATAGGATATGAATATAAAACCGTCCTTGGTAGTCTAAGGAAAGTACCAACGTGTTGGATATTTTTAACATTGGGAGAGTTGCCCAGGGTTACATCACAGTTCAAACTCCGTCTGTCCAAACCTTTAAGTAATACTAAAATTCGATACTAGAGGCCCACCTCGTGTTTTTTGTTTATTGTATTCATATTTTCACCAGAGAAGCCCATCTATGTTTATAAATAACGGAAATGCGTTGATTATATTTTTAGATCATTCTTTATCTAGATATCTTAGAAACAAACCATGTACACAGAGATTATTTAAATTTTTGAGTTTGTCATTGGAAATATCTAGGAACATTTCATCTCATACACAGGATATCTAAATTCATTATTTCGATTTTATATATTGTTAATAGCATGTGTGTATATAAAGGTTGGACATATAATATGGCTTTGATAACAATTTATATTTTAAATTTCAAGTTAAAGTTTTTAAAAGTGAATTAAGTGAAATATATATGAGTGAGTGAGTCTCTGGACTCGTGCTTTTTATTTATTTGTTGACACAGGAGGATGGTGTGGAATGCGGTGTTCGATAGTATTTTCTTAATTCACCCTATGTCTGGCAATGCATTTGGGTCGTTAGCCAAATTCCAAATGCGTTGGACTTTTGTTCCTACAAAAGACAACTTAAGAGTTAATATTGACACATGTATGCTGATAATATGGAGTCAAAAAAAACTATGGACACCAATAAACTAACATAAACCAGACGAGACATCATAAAGAATCACAGGTTTACAGAAATGGCATCAAAGACAAAATACTTATTCAAGAGCAGAACCATCAGGGCACCAATAGCAAAACTGAGAATGTGGAGGCAGTTAGAGAAAATAAGCAAGGATAATAATGTAAAAGAAAACAAAAGAAATAGTTTGACAGCACGTGCTAAAGCACACAGAATCAGACAAGGAAAACCTTAAAAGTTTTACCACCTCAAGCCATACAAAGACATGGTCTGCCGAGAAGAACATCACAAACTTCTAGGAGAAAGAGAAACATTACACTGGAATTGCTGAAATGATAAAACTAATAGAAAACGAGCAACAACAAATACCAGAACCGGAATGGCAAGAAATATCGGTACACGAGACATCAGCCGTTCAAAGGCTTACAACTTATTTTTTTCTAATACCCTGCATGCAAGGTGTTCTTTGTTAAGCACTATATTTCCCTTTAGATATTGAACAGTGGCCATTGTTATGTTAAGTTAAATGTATTTTATCCACATGCATAACATAAATATAACATTTTTGGTAGCATTTAGTATTCATTGTAACTGCAAAAAAATGTATATACTTTCTTTTACACACCATTTTAATGTCATCTTGCCCTTTGCTTCCCTTTCGCCAAAGTTGAAATGTCGGGTGAATATCTGGACACCTTGAGCTTCACACAACTCACAAAGTGATCTGTTGTAAGCTTGCTGCACTGGAGGTTGAGGATGTGTTTCATGTGTGGAAACATCTGCTCTCATTGATATGCAGATTCATATGCTGATAGCAATGCAAAGGTTACTTTCTTCATGCACTGAATGTGTCAGGTAGTGATGTCCAGGAACTTATTATGAAGACTGCTTATTGACTAAGCACTCGTAGAGCCATCTATGTGTAAATTAAATAAATAAACATGTATTATTGGTATATGTGCTAATTGGGTTAAGGGCTTCCCACAAGCTTGAAGCAGGTGAAATATGTAGGGCTTGTGTGAGCAATCAAGGAATGGGAAAGTTACCTGTGGAGAAAAATGCCAATAACAAGTATATGATAGAAGAGACCAAAACCAAATTTGAAAACACAACTTGTATTGCTTACAAGAGGCCATTCGACTCCTTACAGCTGGATAAGAAAACGCTTAAAAATGTAATCAAGGCTTTGGTGAGGTTATTAGCTACTATGAACAAAGGAGATGGGATTCAACATGAAAATGAAGAGATCCGGAGAGAATATTATGTATAAATACAATTTTTGCTGAACTGAATGTCATGTGTGAACTACTGTTTCATCATCATGGACAGGAAATTGGATGAATTCAAGAAACTGGATAGAAGACAGAAAAAAAGTAAATTCACTCAAAATCCCATACGGAGGGCCATCTAGAAACCCATCCCAATTATATTTGACACAACCTCAATAACAAAGCCGATTCTCTCTTTACAATAGCTGGAGGTATCAAAAGAATGTAGGAAATGTTCTCTAAACTACAAAAATGCCAAACTCAGATAAGAACTCAATGCTCCCAAAATCGAGATGATGGAAACTAAAGCTACGGTTAGACTGCCCATAGATTTCGTTGGAATCCAATGATTATCAGTGGGTTGGAGCCCAGCCACCCATTCGTTTTGGTTAAACTACGAAAAGAACTAATATGGATGCTTTAAATTCCAAAGGACATCTTCTTGACTCACTTTCTGTAGAAGAGAGGGAATTGCCTCCGAATTCCACATTCTTATGACGAGAAGACGTTCTTCCTCTTCGAAAAAGGTGCGCGGTTGTTTATGTTCGTCGGTCAAATGAGGATACAAGATATATTGCATTGTTTTTGTTTGATTTTTTAAAATAATAATTCATATAAGTATATCTATGATAATTTACAATTATGATTATTAATTATAGATTACTTATACATATAATAATAATACTGCATAAAATATATAATTAGACTAATACCAGGTATACTATAGACTCTCAACGAATATGATTTTTCCACTGGTCCATCGACAGACGATGGGGTGCCCATCGCTTCGGACGAGTGGACAAAAAACAGTGGAATAAACCCATCGATGGGCAAATCCCACTCAAAATGATTGGATTTGATGAATCGATGGGCAGTGTAACCACGCCTTAAGACAACCAACAATAGCTAGAGAACATACCAGAAGGCCAAATATAAAACTTTAGAACGACTAAACGAGAAACAGGAGAAAAACGACCCTGTCCAGACAGTACTCAAACTGAGTCAGAAAATAAGAAAACATCCAAACCAATAAATGCCTAAAAACAGGTGGTATTAAATCAGAAAAGGAAGGATTAATCATTGCTGTTAAGATCAGAGCATTAAGGCTTTCTATAAACAAGGCAGGAGCATATTACGAACACAAGCCATCTTCAAGGACAAAAATCAAAGGAACTACTATATTTTGGTACATTTCTGTTAAAACCGATAAAATATTTAGATCAACAGACACTAAGTAAGACTGAAAGACTCGGTAGAAAATACATCTGCTTCAACATGTCACTACCCTGTAAAAACAAAATACTCACCAAGAACAAACACCTACAAGCAGAGTAGGAAAACCACAGGATTGATTAGAACAGGAGAGCTGAAAAGGACCTAAGGACTGCTTACAAACTGATTCTGGAGTTCAAGAGATGCACTCAGTACTATAAATGAAAAAAGCTGAACTTCAATTAAAATCTCATAATAGTAATAGTAGTATCAATGGAATTGTAACGGTTGTCTTATATCAATAATACTATTATTAAATGTAGAGGAAATTGGAATAATCACAATGGCAAGAATAGCAACGACTATGAAAAAAGATAATTGCAATTATTTTAATAAATTAAGGATATCGAAAAAGGTAAGGTAATAACAATCATGGTAACAAAATACTGCTAACGTTGTTAAGAATAATGATAACTAAAACATGATCAGTAATCATCATCCTTATCATTGGGGAGCTAACGCCGACGGGGGCGCATAGCCGCATCCACCCTTCGTTTCCACCTACGAGGGTCCCTCATGGCGAACAGCCAGGCAGGGGCCCAGTCCATCTCTAGCTCCTCACGACAAGTTTGATCGATCTGCCCAAGGCATGACTTCCGTGGATCAACCTGATACAACT
>NC_061825.1:30402602-30405102 GCF_019202785.1 Penaeus chinensis
TAATAATAATGGTAATAATAATAATAAAAGTAATAATAATAATAATGATAATATTAATAATAAAAGAATAGTATTGATAGCAATAATAATAGTGATAATACTGATCATCATAATTATATTATCCTCCATGTTATCATTATCATTATTATTAATGTTACTATCATTATTATTATCTTATTACCATAATTATCATAATCACCATCATTATTTTCATCACTACTTCTACTACTGCTATTATTTTCATTATCATTATAAATATTATCATTACCTATTTTTATTATCATCTTTATTAATATCTTTGTTTTTTAACATTGTTATCAATACCATTATTACCATTATTATCCGCATTATTATTATCCTTCTCATTACTATTTTCATCATTTTCATCATCATCATCATTATCATTATTTAATAGTAGTAGTATGACCGTTGTTGGTGTTGATGATTTTATTACCATTCCTATATTATTAGTAGTATTAATATTAGTATTAGCATTGACTTATTATCATCATTATTATCATTATTATTAATTTTCGTTATCATTATCATTATTATCATCATTATTATTATTATTATTATTATTATTATTATTATTATTATTATTATTATTATTATTATCATTATTATTGTTATTATTATTATTATTATTATTATTATTATTATTATCATTGTTATCAATATCATTATAATTACTATCATTGTTATTATCATAGTCATTATTATCATCATTGTTATCATAATCATTATTAGTATTATTATGATTATTTTTTTCTATTATCATTATGATAATATTTGTAATTGGTATTCTTATTATTATCATTGTTGTTGTTGTTGTCATTATTATTATTATCATTATCATTATTATTATTATTATCATTATTATTATTATTATTATTATTATTATTATTATTATTATTATCATCATTAATATTGTTATTATTATTATCATCCTCATTATCATCATTATTACTATTATTATTATTATTATTATCATTATTATTAATATTACTATCATTTGTATTATTATTATCATTATTATTATCAATATTATTATTAAAACTATTTCTATTATTATTCTTATTATTGTCATATTTTTATCGTTATTATTACTATTTTTGTTATTATTGTTAGTAGTAGTAGTAGTAGCATGATTATCATCACTTTCATTATTATTATCACTATTATCATCGGAATTATTAATATTTTCACTGTTATCATTATTATCAGTACTGCTATAGTTAACTTCCTACTTATCATTAACATCACTACTCTTGTTTTTGTTGTTGTTGTTGTCGTCATGCTATCAATTTTAGTAATTTTCTTCTCAATACAATGCAGTAATAATTACTTCAGTTTAATTTTAAACTTCTTTCTGTAGTTGAAATATTCAATATCATCATTTGTGCATTTTCATATTTTCATATTTTCATATTCCGCTATGATTGATTGATCTTAATTATTATATTAATTTCCACCCACTCTGACAACAAATTCATTTTTATTTTTTTCAACAAAGCAGTTCTGACGCAGGAAGGTAAAAGTTTAATCATAAAATATTTGAGCAATGTATTCGTACCGAGCCATTGTTTTATCAATGATCCTACTATAGAGCTGGCAAATGATGATCAGGTCTATTTGTGTCGTTCATTATGAGGAGGAAATGCTATTAGGGGTGATAAAATGATTTGGTGGCATGTAATTAATTTAATATTCCAGTCGGTGCCAAATTGTTTTCCGCTTCTGGATATTACTGCCTTTTATTTTGAATGAGACAAATAGGATTTGAGAATATGTTACTCTGAAAAAGTACCTTATGTATTTAAGTGTCTTATTATCGTTATTGTTAGTGTTGCTGGTGTTGGTGTTTTTATTATTACTGGTGTATCATGAATATTCCTCATATTATGTATTAATGCTATGATGACTATTACTGTTATCATTACCTTTAATTACTCTTATAAATATTTATCACTTTTCTTATTAGTATTCTTTGTTTTTTGTCAATATTATATTTTTCATCTGTTATAAATATCAATATGGTAACTAATTCATATCATTATACCTGATAATATAAATGTATAGCTCACTGAATCATACAAATTCGATTTTCCTCGTTTTGTGTTCATTTATTTGATTACGCTTATGTTCGACCAACAATAAATTCAATTAAAAGTTTCACACCAGAAATGTTAACTCCATATTCAGTTGATTCATATTCAGTTCCAAGTTAATTATAATTTGTCTACTAAAGTTTCGAACAGTTGCCATAGGAACCTCCCGTACTAAGGGCGCTGTGATATACCATTGAAGTTCTGTCTTACTTTCTGACTGTCTGTTTGCACGCCTTTCTGCTAGTCTCTTTCTCTATATCACTCTTTCTCTATCTATCTGTACACACACACACACACACACACATGCACGCACCCATCTTTCTCTCTCTCTATCTCTCTCTCTCTCTCTCTTTCTATCTCTCTTTCTATCTCTCTCTCTCTCTCTCTCT
>NC_061825.1:30425102-30427602 GCF_019202785.1 Penaeus chinensis
GGGTTGGAAAAAAATATCGGAAAAAGTCCATTATGAGAATAACGAGGTTTTGAGATTTTCAGGTGTTGGTCGAGGGGGGTGAAGGGTGGGGGCGGGGTTAGGGTGGGAGGAGGGTCGCTGACCTGATGTTGTAGTGAGAACGAAAGAAGAGAGAGAGAGAGAGAGAGAGAGAGAGAGAGAGTGAGTGAGTGAGAGAGAGAGAGAGAGAGAGAGAGAGAGAGAGAGAGAGAGAGAGAATGAAAGGAGAAAGGAAAATCAGGTGTAGGGAAAAAAAAGTTCTTTTACTTCGTGTTGTACGTGTGGGAGTGGAAGCTGCTGTATTAGATGTAAGAAGGAAGAGATTTCTATTTGGTGTTCGTGTGTGCGTGGAAAGAGAGGTGTCGTATCAGGTGTCGGGAGAAAGAGTCTTTGATCTGTTTTTTTTTTTTTTTTTTTTCTTTTCTTTTCTTTTTTTATGAGAGGTTTGCAGGGGATGATGTTGATGTACGATAATAAATAAGGCGAGAAGTTTATGGAGCGTGGAGAGCTGTAGGGATGTGTATAAGAGGAGGTGAGGAAAGAATATATCTGTGTGGGAAAAATAGAAGTGCCTAAGTGGAAAATGTTGTGTGGGAAAGAGTTTATGCTTGGATA
Source organism: Penaeus chinensis (assembly GCF_019202785.1). Lineage (NCBI taxonomy): Eukaryota > Metazoa > Arthropoda > Malacostraca > Decapoda > Penaeidae > Penaeus > Penaeus chinensis. The sequence goes on from NC_061825.1 coordinate 30,425,736, forward strand.
ATCGTATGTGTTATGATAAAAGCCTGTTCTAGTCCAGAGATTTGTGTTGAGGAGGAGGTGAAATAGTATGCGTAGGAGTTGTCACCCTAATACTCCCTTAAGGGGGCCGATCCTATGGTAAGAGAATGAGGAATCTTGTGGAAGATCTTAATTTAAATCTAACTAAGATTCTGGCTGTTGGAAATCCCCCCCCCCCCTAGGACCAATCAAATCAAGCTGGATTTGATCGGAATTGAGAAAGGGGAAAGATCCGAAGCAGAAGTCAGAGAGAGATTTCTTCAGCACACTTCTAGGTACCAAGGATCAGATGCAATATATACAGATGGCTCGAAATCTAAAAATGGTGTGGGCTTTGCAGCAGTGAGCAGAAGGAAGACTGCATTTGGTAGTCTTTCTCTAGCAGCTTCGATCTTCACTGCAGAGTTACATGCCATCCTTGCAGCAGTCAAGATGACTAGAGATCTTACGAACCATTCTATTGTAATTTATTATGAATCTCGTAGTGCCTTTGCAAGCAATCAAAAGCTTAAACTCATCACATCCAGTGGTGAGGGAGGCTCAAGATTGGCTTGCACTGATGTCAGCTCAACCCTGTGATGCTTGTTTTCCTCTCCCGCACAATGACTTGACACCCAGCGTCAGGAGTTGTCTTCGTGATAAATGGAGGTAACAATGGAGGTATACCTCTAGAAATAAACTGCGAGAGATTAGTGATGACCTTGGCAGTTGGGTGACCAGCATCCATCCCAACCGACAAGTAGAAGTTGTATTAACAAGACTAAGCCTTGGGCACACAAGACTGACTCATGGGCCGATGATGGCTAAAAGTGAAGCACGCTGTGAGGGATGCAAAGAGCCATTAACGGTCGCACATGTAGTGGAAAGATTTGCAACATTCTCAGACCAAACACGTATGTACTTGTCTCCCCTATATACACTAAAAAATGTATTGGGGGAGGATTGTTTCCTAATATTTTCAATATAATTTAATTATGCATAATGTTTATGCAATGGTTGTATACATTTAAAGCATGATATTTATGCTTTGATGCTTAATATAATATTTATTATATATTTTAACATTTCAGTCTAACAAGGTGCTCGCCGCTAATGACCATAGCTGTTGACGCGGCAGATAATTTTAAATAATCAATCAGTCCTTTAAGGGAGTTGAATAAAATAAAAAGAAAAATAAAAAAAATAAAAAGAAGAAAGTGGGGGGGAAGAACGTAAAGCTTTGTGCTTACAGGAAAATAATACGAAAAAAAAAAAATATATATACTCAACAAGGAAGCATTGATATATTACATGGAGAGGGGTTTACATCATATATCCAATAGAAGTACACGTGTCAATAGGAATAAAAGTAGACCAGTAAAAGGTATACTAATAATATAAGTACATTTGGAAAGAGACAGCAAAACTAACTTGCATAAGTGGAAACAAACCCAAAAATAAAACTTATGTTTGGTACACATCAAAAACGAGGTGTTTGTGCAGAAATGAAGTAAATTTAAGGATAGTGAAGAAAAACAAACGTAAAAAAAAAACAAAAAAAAAACGCAAATGCGCCGGACAACTGAAAATCATTTTCAGAAGATGATTTGATTTGATAAGAGAGGGAGAGGCAGTCGTTTTCGGTTGGATAGATTCGGTAAGACGATAAGAAATGGGAAGAATTGACATGTTTCAAAAAAAAAGTTGATAATGTTGTGACACAGTATTGTAAAATATTTATCTTAATGATGTTGATAATGGCAGCTGTAATAATAATGATAATAATAATAATAATAATAATAATAATAATAATAATAATAATAATAATAATAATAATAAACATGAGGATGACAATAATAATAATAACCAT
>NC_061825.1:30447602-30450102 GCF_019202785.1 Penaeus chinensis
ATGGAATTTATTTTACAGATCCCATTTCGTCAAATTAGTTGTGGTAGCTAGTCTGTGAATATATAAAGTATGTTCTATGCTAAATATTCCTGTTTCAGACCATGTGTAGATATTCCGTGTGATAACACAATTATCAATATTACAACTCAAGAGGGAGAGATGAAAGGTGCAGCTGCCACTATGTGCAATGTTGTGACTACAACCACTGGGGCTGCTAACACCATCATCGATACCACCCTACCGAGGACTTCCATGTTGTGATAGCATCTCTATACCGTAAGTTGTACTTTTGAGACACTCAGATCCTGTTAATACAAAACTATTTATCAGGATTTCTAACTATATCTTTAGATCTTAATATATACTCTTTTTTTGTTGTGTCAAGCTAATTTGAATATTGTAATTTCCTTACTTGATGAATATCCTTGTCAGATCTTTCTTATATATTGCTACACGCACCAATCGTTCAAATATCATAATCAGAAATTGACAAGAACGCTATAGGAAACAACGATAAAACACGGGGAGGAGAAGCAAAGAGAGATGAGAGGCTGAGCACATGGCAGCTTCGGCCGGAGCTTTTGAACTCGTATTTTGGCGCAGTTGGTTGGAATACAGGTGGAAGGGCTGGGTGGATACCTCAACAGGGCTGAAAGAAGAATTAGTGAAGCACAGAGGGAGCAAGAGATAAGGGAAGAGTGATAGAGGAAAGAAAAGGAGAAGTGAATAACGTGGTCCCCAAGGAAAGTCCCTGCTCATGTGCCTGCTTGGGCAGTGCTAGAGACCTGCTGATGCTCCTACCACAGCAGTGACCTAGTAAAAGCAGAACAGAGGATCCAGCAAACGCTCCTAGGACGAGAGTAAGCAGACAAAGAGGACTGGAGCAGATAGTGTTGTATCACGAGCGCGGAAAAAAGGATGTATTGACACAAGTGTGATATCAAGTAGTGGGTGTGTTGATGATTGTGCCCACGAATTTATATATATTTGTGTACCTTATTATGAAGAGGAAATGACCATAAAAGTTCAGTTTTATTTTAGTATTTATGCGTTTTGGATCTGAAATGAAAGTGCCAGTATTTATTTTATAGAGGCCCTTCTAATTAAAGTTTAGAAAAGGAACAGTGTATCTATCCATTATATCCACATCCGCCCAACGTTTCAGTATCTATCAGTTAAAAAAATCAATATGTTTCCAGAGTGCATTGATCACAGCAAAAGGTTGGTATATTAATTTTCCTTTTACAATGGCAGATCGCTGAAACTCTTAATATATTTTAAAAACATGTACTGACATTTTTTATAATAGAAATCGATAGTAATAAAAAAAACAAAAAACATGATTAATAATTATTCACAGATGAAACCTAAGAACTGTTGCTTTTGTGTGAAATTGTAGTTGGCAATTGCCCAAATCATCATTGTACCAGCTGTAAGAGCCTTTATTAAAACTTTACACATAGTTTTAATGGTATTCCTTTTGAAAGCTGCAAATATTTTATTCTGATATTAAGAGACGGTGCATTTGCGCTCCAGGAATAACAATGACAGTTTCCAAGTACAAGGAAAAGGTAGTACAGTTGAATCCAAAATACAATAAGTCAGAAACTCGTCGGCAAACACCCTCGTCATCATTTTTTTGAGGGACTGAAAACAATAAAGTAATGATTGTGTGTGTTTAAGTGTTTAATGAAATCTTTATAATATTTTTTTAATGATCAAAGGGGGGATAGCATTTGTGGACTTCATGGCTATTCTAAACCAACTGCTGCACAAGTACTTCTTTGTATGATGGAGCAGAAAAAGTGGATGGAAACAAGTGCCATAATTAAAATAAAATAGGAAAGTCTATGAATGGTGAAAGAAGCTATTTTTAAATTGACATACAGTGTGCATTGAGATGATATCTGTACATAGTCCATATTTTAACCTAGCAAGTCAAAAGTACATTAAATATATTTAGACTCATTTTCATTATACAGTCAGTGACAACTTGTGCAAGTAGACTTAATTCCTCACGATTGCCCCTTAGCTAAAGTAAGAGGCATTTTCAAAGATAAGTGTGGGTTTGGCTGCACAACCATCAAATAGATCAATTGTTCCATGTAATGTGATAGTTAGAAAATTGTAGAATTCTAATGTAGATACAAGTGAATTTGTGTTAGAAAGGAACCATACTTATGACCTCTGTAATAGCAACGCTATGCCAAGATATATCTGTGGTTCACCAGATCAAGGCATTCTTAAAAGTATGTGAACATTTGTGGATGCGAAAGCTAAAACATATTGCCATGAATTGTAAAACTTTAATATAAACAGCTTGCTTATAGTGTGTAATTTTTTAGAAATGAATTGTGAGTTTAGATTAATCAAGTGGCCTTGTGTGCGTTTTACACTGTAGTCACAGAGACATCAATGATTATCCCAAAGCAAAAAAAATTTCAGGGTTCTTCCATGTATAATCTTTTGAAACTTTCCAAGTTAAGTGCATTGGCAATCT
>NC_061825.1:30470102-30475102 GCF_019202785.1 Penaeus chinensis
TCATTGTTATCATTATTATCATTATTATTATTACCTTTATTATTTTCATCATCATCATTATCAATCGTCAGCTTTATTATTGTTATATTTATCATTAAAATAGTTGTTTTTACTTCCATGAGAATAATCATAACAATGATGACAAACAACTTTATTTTTATCGTTTACCGTTATGTTTTCATGATTAATACTATCATTATTATTATTATCTTTCTTATCATTAGCATCATTGCTTTCATAATACAAATAATGGGTATAATGATAATATTATTCCTATTATTCTTAATAATAATAATTATTATTGCATTAATGATAATAATAAAAATCACAATAACAATAACAGTTATGATTAAAATAATATGCATAATAATAACAATCACGTTAATAATAATAACAATAATAAGCAAAATAATTATGACAATAGTAACAATAATGATAATGAAAATAATAATAATGATAATACATAATGATTATCATTACTATTATTATTATTATTATTATTATTATCATAAGGAAGATAATACGGATAATAATATTAATAAAATAACAAGAATAATAATGATAATACTAATATTGAAAATAGTAATAATAAAGATAAGAATAATGATAATGATACTGAAACAATAGTGATAATAATAGTAATTATTATTATTACTATTATTATTATTATTATTATTATTGTTATTATTATTATTATTATTAACTATTATTATTATTATTATTATCATCATTATTTTGTTTATTATCATTATTACTATATCATTACCATATGCATTAAATTTTTTATCATCATTTTTACCGTTTTCTTTTCAGAATTATCATTACTCTTGTTATTCTCTTAAAAATGATTATCCTTCTTATTATAAATCTTATCATTTGAAAAATTATTTTCATTTTAATTATAACTAATTATATTTATAATTATTACCATTCATTCTTATTCTTTTTATTATCATCATCATTAGTGATACTATTATCATTCTTATTACCATTACTATTATCATTGTCATTGCCATTAGTACTATTATAAGTGTTTCCATTAATTTTACTATTATTAACATAACCATTACATAATAAAACTATACGAAAATGGGCACATTAGAGAATAATTGACAGGAAAATACGAAAAAGTGAAAGAAGGGATCCGTGAGGGAAAACGGGGAAACAGGAAGAGAAAAACAAGTGAGAAACAAAGCTAAGGTGAATAAGTCGAATACGAAAAGGCAGGAATAAGACAAGGTAAATAAGGAACATAAGGTGCGTAATGTGTAAGCAAGGTTACGCACTGTAGAAGTAGTGTAGATGTAGATGTAGATCATGGACTAAGGGGAAAGGTAAGTCAAAGTATATAAAAACGCAGGTTGATTCTTATTAAAATAAATAAATAAATAGATAAATAAATAAATAAATAAATAAATAAATAAATAAATAAATAAATACATATATAAATATATAAATAAATAAATAAAATAAAGCAGCGACGAGCACAGGGAAATAGCAAATCCACGTCTGCTTGCAGGGCGGAGGAGTTCGTACATTTTCTATACAGATCCATGACGTCAGGGGAACAGGCGGACTGGATCATTTGTATTATCATGTCATTAGTATAATTAATATTCCTAATGTTATTATCATTATCAGCATCAAAATCATTAATATCATACTCATAATAATCGTTATAGTTATCTTTGTATCATTATTATTATTATTATCATTATTATTGTTATTATTATTATTATTATTGCTATTGTTATTATTATCATTATTATAATTATTATTATTATGTTATCATGATTATTATTATGATATGATTATCATCATTGTAGTAATGACTATCATCATCATTATCATCGCCATCATATTAAGAATAATCGAACAATAAGGATAATAGCAATCATTTAGAAATAACTGTACTACAATAAAAACAACAACAATGCAGTAGCAGCAGTAACAATGGCGACAAAATTAATAACAAAAGCGGGAGTAATAATAATAATATGAATAATTATAGTAATAACTAACATATTATACTGCTAATGCATGTCATGTGTTCAGCCCATGAATATTTTTTAGCATTTAACTCAAATCTGCAGCTGACAATGGTTTTATCAGTTTTGTTATTTTGTTATCGTTGTTGATATTATTACAATTGCCACCATCATTATTATCATTATCCTATTCATTTTATATTATCATCATTGTTTATATTATATCATTATGATTATCATAGTCATTATTTGCATCATCATTATTATCACCGCTCTTATTATCATTATTATCGTCATTATCATTATTGTTATTATTATTATTATTATTATTATTATTATTATTATTATCATTATTATCATTATTACCATTATTATTATTATTATTGATATTATTATTATTATTATTGTATCCATTATACTTTTGTCATCATTATTATAATAAATATCATTACTATTATCATTATTTCTATTACCATTATCATTATTACTATTATCTTTATCATCATCATTGTTATCCGCATTGTTGATGTAGTTACTATTATTAACGTTATCAATGTTACTATCATCATCTTTACCGCTATCATCATTAGTATCATGACCATTATTATCATTATCCGTATTATTTACTGTCATTATCACTCCTAAACTGTTAACATTGCCTTTAATTCAAACAAACTCCTATAATTCCTTGAACATACAAACGAAAACTTCCGATAAACTTTTATCACACTAACCCTATCTATTTAGACCGATGTGCCTATTCTCTTCGCCAAGGAGTGCCGTAAATCCGCCTGTGTCAGCTCTGTTCCCTCTTCCCCCACCCCCTCTTCGCGGCTCCTATGTCCTCCAGCACGATACACAAATCGCCTGTGCAATAAAGTGTCTGTGAACCCAAAGCTCATATATAGACCCTATTCCCTTGACTAAGTATAAAGAATTTTGTGTCCTGGGATAACTTACTTCCCACCTTGTGCTCGTGGGTTCGAACATGTGGTTGGATTTAATCAACGAAACGCATTCAAGTTCTAATTTGCTTGCGCACGTACGTACGCACGTACCCACGAAAGGACGCACGCACGCACGCGCACACACACACACACACAAACACCTAGTAAAATATATACAGTGTTAAAACGAGACAAGCCTTACCCTCCACAGGTTCCAAGAGCATATCACATTCTTTTCCTGGTACACGAATAACCCTTCCCCCCCCCCCCCCTAAAAAAAACCTAATCTTGAAAAAGGGACAGAAATTATATATATATATATATATATATATATATATATATATATATATATATATATATATATATATATATACACATACATACATGTGTGCATATATATATGCACACACACACACACACACACACACACACACACACACACACACACACACACACACACACACACACACACACACATGTAGGCATTTCAGCTTGTGCTATTCCACTAGAAGATGTAGGCTTCACTATTTCATAGCGTCAACTATGTGGGCAGTGTAAACAAAGAGAGACTATAGGCACGGAATTTATCAAGAGGGAAGTTTTTGTTGGCTAAAACCTATGGAAACCAGAAGCAGAACAGCAGCATCTTGAAAATATATACCATGGCCATGAAAGTCGTGTGCCACCGATGTGTGGGCTTTAGTGCGCTATTGCAACTGCCTTCAATATAAAGTGGTTAACACGTACACTGAGCATATACGTAACAATACGTATTGCATTAAACAACACGTACCCTGTAAAACTAAAAAAAGCACGTCACATGTAACACCAACTACACTTAGCCTAACCTGATTAACCTGCGAAAAAAAGATAATCTGAACTACACTGCGTCAGTACATTAGAGTACCGGAATCCAGAGGTCAATCCCTAGCACGTGGGAGTCAGCGGTACACAGTTGTACATCGGCCGGCAGATGGAAAAGCTCAAACCTGCTGTAAACTGCCTCCTCCACTCTTCGTGTGGGCGAAAAGTCCTGCAAGGGCGGACATAAGTGTACCCGAATGACTTGAAGACGGGCGGAGACGGACGTTCGCTAGTTTGCGTAGAAATGGCAAGCCCGCGGAGAAGGTTGCAGAGTGATGGGGGGGTCGCGCAACTATAGTAATGATGATGAAAACAACATAAGTTACACTACCCATAATAATAACAGCGGTGATAAAGCCAGTCTAACTTGCATGGACAGTTTCATAATAAAGGAAAAATAAACATCCTTCTTTCTATATATGAAAGGTTGAAACTACGGATAACATCAGCTTACCAACATAATTCGGACAAGTCCTACGTAGAAAATAAATATTAATATAATTATTAACAATATTTATCTCTTAGCGGAATCAGTAATTAGCAACGCCAATTTGTATATAAGAAATCTGAAGGTTGAACATAAGATAAACAAGAAAAATAATACAGAGTATCAGTCGAGTTCAAATTGAGAAAACACAAGTGCAAGGTGAAGAAGTTTTTATTATAACAAGAACGCATACTAGGAAAACTCCCAACCATATCTTGTGAATCTGAAATACTAATCCCTAATTAGTGCCTTCAATCGATAGAATAACATATTACGTCATTCCTTGACAATGTGTGTAAAGAGATAACTTGAAATACAGGTTAGGACTATGGATTACAACCATATTCCTTGAGCGAAAATAAACACATGTACGGTGAGGTACAGAAACGTTGATAGGGGAAATATAGTAAGGAAACAATAACAATAAAGTAGATTTGGTAACAGTCCAAATTCAAAGTATGCATGATCCCTTTATCCCTCTGGAGTAATTTCCTAGATATTTCCTCTAAAGCATACTGTTGACAGCTCTGGTGAAATGGTATTGCCTTAGTCTACCCCTTTTTTAAATCAGATTTTACTAGTTTCTGTACGTATTATGTTGACTGCTGCTCCGTCTTATATATATATGTGTGTGTGTGTGTGTACGTGTGTGTGTGTGTGTGTGTGTGTGTGTGTGTGTGTGTGTGTGTGTGTGTGTGTGTGTGTGTGTGTGTG
>NC_061825.1:30530102-30532602 GCF_019202785.1 Penaeus chinensis
AATATCTAAATTTCTAATATATTAAATTTCTACAGATTGATTTTCATATTTTTTGTTCTTTTTCGTTCTGTTGATCTTTATGGTAATACATGACCCAAGCTTCTCTTTTGTATATTGTTATGCACCTCCCAAATTTATGGCTCATATCGAGTCTGAACAGGTAATATATGTGGAGAGTAGTCCGTGAGATGTGTTATTGAAATTTATGGAGACAATTTATGAGCGTGAGATCAGGACATACATTTCACAGTTTAGGCTCTAATGGGGACAGTTCTAACGTCTTGGAATATTTATCCCTCGGCATTTAATCCTCTTTGATAAACACGAACAAGAGGCAGCCATGATCTGGGTCAGGAAGAGGTTCATCTTAACACAGTACGTTCGGGAAGATTATACACTAAGAGTTTGTTTTTCTGTACATGGGATCCCTCGTATTTGCAGGCGCAGCTGTAAGCTATAAGTAAGTTGATGAAGGAATGATCATAAATTTGATATATTATTCGAAAATATAGTATACCTGTATATATATACGTATATATATATATATATATATATATATATATATATATATATATATATATATATATATATATATATATAAATGTATATACATATATGTGTATGTGTGTGTGTATGTGTGTATACATATATAAACATATATATATATATATATATATATATATATATATATATATATATATATATATATATATATATTTATGTGGGTGGGTGCTTCATTCTTTGGGTGATGTGAAGTGATGGTGTGGTTGCCTAGTTAGTGTTAAGTGCTTTGCATGCCTTCTCGCTTACAACTGCCACCACTGGCTAGCTTGGTGCGAAAAGGGCACCTATGCATAAGACTCCCCTGCCAGCTCCTAGCCTCTCCATCATCAAGACTTCTGCAGTGCCTCCTCGTGGCCATCCATGGAAACTAGGAACCTTGTGGTCCTAGGCTGAACTGTGGAGGCTCTTGGAGCAGCAGGAGGCCCTAAAGGTACGGAGTCATGGCCCACCAGCGTTTGGATACGCCCTGGCTTCGTACTAACTCCTACCCCGTTGCCCCCTGGGGTTAATGGGTGGCTGTGGGGAGGCAGGCCTTGCCAGTCTGCCCCCCCCGAGATAACCACTGACAACGAAGCATGTAATTGTTGGCTGCTGAGGAGAGGGCTAAAGTCCCTCCCGCCCAGCAAGAACGGCGGGCTGTGGGTCCCTCTTGGTTGGCGACCGCTGGGGGGAGGGGGTTACCTGTCATCTCATCTGGGTCCCAGTAGCCGCCAACCTGGCGTGATGCTTGTAGGGGAAAGCCCAAGGGAGTGGATTATGGGACCTGCAACCAGCCAACCTTCTCTATATGGGGCGGCATCGGTAGGGGTGGCAGAGGTGGCGCCCACCTGGAGTGACTGCCTGAGGTTAGACCTTAGGCGGGCTGTCAGGGTGGTGGCTTGGAACGTCCGTTCCCTGCGACAGGATGATTGGTTACCACTACTGTCGAGGGAATTGAAGCAGCTGAGAGTTGAGGTGGCTGCCATCTCCAGCAGACTTCAACCCTGGGTAGTAGACGGTCACTTCAGTCAATGAACATTATTATGGTATTGAGACTGAAGCTTTCACTTGGATTCATGTCTCTTATTGCTGTATATGCTCCTATGGATGCATATAAACTTGAGGTGAAAGAGATGTTTTACGCCAAACTTGCATCTGTGGCAGACAGTTGTCCTTGGCGAGGTATTCATATTGTTCTGGGTGACTTCAATGCGGTATCCAGCTGTGATCGAGCTGGCTATGAGATGTCTGTCAGTCCTCACGGCTCAGGAGCTGATGCTGACTGTGAAAATAGCCTCCTCTTCCGTGACTTTGCTAGGTCCCAGAAATTGAGGATTTCTGGCTACTGGTATCAGCGTTCTGTCCCGCATCGTTGGACTTGGTACAGCGATATGGGTAGTGTGGCCAAGGAGATCGACCACATCCTCGTTTGCACTCAGTGGAGGATCCTCCAGAACTGCAAGGTGTATCGAAGTGCCGAGTTCTATGGAACTGATCATAGATTAGTTGTGGCTACTCTCTGGGTCCACTTTAGAACCCCCCGTTGCCCAAATGAACACCCTAGGGTGTTTCATTTGGACAGATTGAGGGAGGACGAGTGTGCCTGGGAGTTTGCCGAGGCTATCTCTGGTCATCTCACAGCACTAGAGGGATGACAGAACCTGTTCTTATGTGGGATACCTTCAAGCGTGAAACACGTGATGCAGCTCAGGAATCCATTGGTGAACGCCCCAAGAGCAAGACAGAATTCCATCTCGCAGGAGATACTGAAAGCCACAGATGCTTGTCGTGCGGCTCGATTGTCAGGGGATCGCAACTTGCACAGTTCTCTGGTGCGCAGGACTAGGTCGCTGTTGAGATGGGATAAGGATCAGTTTATCAGTAATCTTGCAGAGGAGGTCGAAAGCCATTTCCTTGTAAATGACCTTCGTCCTGCCTAGAAAGCTCTGAGAAAGCT
>NC_061825.1:30572602-30577602 GCF_019202785.1 Penaeus chinensis
AGTAACATAAATGATAATAATAGTAATATCGATACTATAAAAAATACAGCAATGTTGATAGTAGTAGTAGTGGTATTAATAATAATGATAATAATGGTAATAAAGATTATGATGATAACAGCAATAATAATGATAATAGTAATAAAAATGATGATGATGATAATGATGATGATAATAATAATAGTAATGATAATAATAATAATAATAATAATAATAATAATAATAATAATAATAATAATAATAATAATAATAATGATAAAAATAATAATAATCATTTAATAATTATAATAATAATAACAAAAATAATAATAATAATAATAATAATAATAATAATAATAATAATAATAACAGCACTAACTAATAATAACTAAAAATAATAATAGTAATGATAAAAATAATAATAAAAGCACTAACTAATAATAACTAAAAATAATAATAGTAATGATGAAAATAACAATAATGATGATAATAATAACTACAATAATAATAATAATAATAATAATAATAATAATAATAATAATAATGATGATTACCATTAATAATATTAGTAATGATAATTATGATAATAATAACAACAAAAATAACAAAATAATTAAAAAATTATAATAAGGGTAATAGTACTAATGACAGCAGAAATAATAATGCTAATTACATGAAACCCCATTCACTGCTCTTACTTAGGCTCTCCTTAACTGCGTCCACAATAGCAAAGGGCGCTTATGATTTCCGGTGTAAAGTTTTCTATGCCTGAAATATGAATAAGGAATATGAATGGAATCTGGAATACAGCTGGAGGGAAAAGCCGTTCTCTTGTATCCTCGTGAAGTCTTTCCTCTCTCTCTCTCACACACACACACACACACACACACACACACACACACACACACACACACACATTGATTGTTAGATATCTGCATAGATATCTGATTAGTGTAAAATTCTCTTCATATATCTCCCTGTTCCTCTTGTCTATTTATCTACGAGTAGATGATGGCTACATCCTCCCCTACAACTAGAGCCTCGTATATCTTCCTTAAATATAATATATATATACACTTTCTCATGTCATTTTTTTCCCCCCTTATTTACTGATTTATTCATTAATTCATTTTACTGTTAGTGACGGATGCAACAGGACTCCTTTAGGTCTAAAGCTATTTGATTCAGTTTAATCACACAATCGGGCTATAAATAAGTCACCCTTGTCATCTGTCAGGAAGATGACGAAACTTTTCTTGGATCTCTTACTCCTTTTTATTAACGGTTGGCTCTGTGCTACGCGCGGGAGTCGATGCATTTCACCTCACGGGGGTACATAACGGGTGAACGCCACGTATGTTATTTCATCTGCCGACACCATTTCGAAGGCAGTCGAGATGAAATATAGGTATTCATTGCATTTATCTATTTTGTACCTCTGTGAGCTGAGGTTTGTAAACGCCTGCAAGATCATGCAGACGGTGGATTATTTGAGAGAAAAAAAAAATCATTCTCGTTTCGTTCTTCATTCTTTCAATCACTCGTTCGCTCACTTTATCACTTACACCATCACTCACTCGCTCACTCTCTCCCTCTTATAATCTCTCTGTCCTTTCAACACAGATTAAAGAATAGACCGAATTATCCAGCAACGCGGAAAAACAACAGTTTCCTCCCGTATTACCTCTCCTTGAACCTCAAGCGAAATAACAAATCTATCGACACCTCGCGCACCGTCGCTGGTTCTCATGTGGCCCAAAGAAGCTGCGCTCAGGCTTTCCGCTCCTGGCGTAAATCCTCCCCGCTTAGCACCATTTCCGGTCGCCTTTAACCCGGATGGGATTTTACAAACTATATCTCAAACGAGCATAGAAATACCATTTATCGCTACCCGGTTATTCAAAGCTTTTATCTACACTTAAATGCGCCATAATTGAATAAATTCAAGTTGAAGTGTGAATACCTTATTTACATTATGTTATTATAATGCATTTAAAATTTACAACGAAGAAAGTAAATATTATTACGAAGAAACGATTATGATAATGATAACCAATTTTGTTTACATTTTGTGGTCATAGATCGGAGTCTCCTCAAAAACTACGATAGTCATTTTCTTTGTTGTATTTATTTCCATACCAAACTGAAACGATTAAAGTTCTTTGCAGAGTGTAATCAAAGTTCGGAGCCTAAAGTTGTTGTTTTTTTTCTTTTTTAGCAGGGAAACACAAAAAGAACTCCATGTCTGTGCTGTTATCCTACAATCATCCCCTGGGGTTGGAAACTTTTTTTGAAAGCAAGAATGAGGGCCGAGATTAAAGAGCCACACACACACACACACACACACACACACACACACACACACACACACACACACACACACACACACACACACACACACACACACACACACACACACACATACACACACACACACACACACACATACATACATTTATTTTTTCCACTACAGAACAAGAGAGGCCATTTGTTTTCTAAAATCACTCAAACTGTGTTGCGTTAATCTAATCCTTTTAAAGACATTTTTGAACATAACAAAAATAACGAATATTTTTCATAATGAAAAACATATGTAACATTTTATTATTTTAGTGTTTTCAGAACAAACATTTCAAAAATGTATTTTTTGTTGATCAACTGATAAATTATGAGACATTTATCGTTGTTAAAGAAAAAAACATTCCTTCTAATTTGATTTCTAAAGCTTTATCTACCATTTTATGGCCTAAATATATACAATAATTCTGTAATACTTTCTATCATTTTATTTTCTGTAACTGTAAAATCTGCTACCTGTATACTGAAATTGGCATACTGACTTTAAGAAAATACAGAATAGTAAAAGCAGCTAACCTGAAGCTTCCTGTTGCCATGTATTCAAAATGCAGTCATTTGTGGACTTCAAGTGAATTGGATTTCAGAGTAATGCTCGTGTGGCGTCCCTAATGCAATGATGACATTAGCCTTTATAAGACTTGTAGAAGCAAAGATTTCCAGTTCGGTGGTAGGTTTATCTCATAATTGTCATTTTCAGACATTGTCTTTTCTAGCTTCCGTCCCTAGATATGCAAATTTTATTTACATTGCATAAATTAATAAATGCCATAAAGTAGTTCTAATGATCGATGTACGTGAAAAAAAAAAATGGTCTACATTAGGGTATGACTATTATTATACCTATCACTATACAGGATTCGCCTTTTCAATGCATCGCTCGACCTAATGAAGAAGCTGGGTAAGCTTGGTAACACTCCATGTGGGCTTAAAATATTGCGATTGAGGATAGGGTAAGCCTTTATTTCTTTATGGTATACAACCATACAGCCATAGTCTACATTCAGGTAACTATGAAAAAAAAAAAAATAATGCAGACGTAAATATTGATTCTTTATCAACAGATCTGATTTTATATGTGCACCCATTGCATGTAGCCAAGTGGTCGTGAATATGATATTACCTTCTCTTCGTAATAACATTTGATTCTTTGCAATATTGGTTTCATGTAGTATAATTACACTACGTGCCGTTCTCAGACTGATATATTTATGTGGAGAAAATAGTTAAATATCCGGTTAGCGACGCTTGTCATCTATATACTCTTTTGGTCTACAGATTGCATAATACCGACCCGGATACACTACGGCTGTCGCGCTTCTGTCGTTTAGTTCTTTCGGCAGGGAGGGTGAAAGCACACAGGGTGATCTCATATTACTGGGGGAGGAGAGTGAGCGGTTATAGGATAAGTGAATTAACCCTTTGACGTCCAGTGGTCAGTAGGACCAACCACTTATTCTTTAATGGCGTTTATATTTTTTACCCGATTTCATTTTCCTTTTTTTAAGGAATTTATAGATATATATTTGATAATCAGTTATGCAACGCAAGTTGAACTTTAAATTTTGTTCATTTTCACAAATCGCTTACGCAGTGTTCTTAACAAGAAACATAAATATATTTAGACAAACCTCTTAAGAATATAATAACACACACATACACACACACGCACACACACACACACACACACGTACACACACACACACACACTAATGTTCTCACCAAAGGCATGCACAGATTGAACATCGACATCCAACAAGTTCCCAAATTCCTAAACCTTGGCCTTGGTCCAGTTGCGCGAGAGTCCCAACGGCTTCGCCTCCTCATGCAGCGCCTCAAGAGCTACTTCCAGGACCTCCAATGTCTTTGCTAGAATCACTGCATCATCGGCAAAGTCAAGGTCTGTGACCTTGAAATTACCAATTGATGCCCCACAGGAACTACGGTCCACGGCACGGCCAAGTATGCAGTCCATACAAGTATTGAAAAGGGTTAGGGCAAGGACACATCCCTGTCTCACCCGGCAGACACCGAAAAATATATTTCTCCACCCGCCTTCAACAACTCCGCAGCAATCCCACAGACACTAGCAGCCTTTACACTCTTCAGCCTAGAGACCGCCCTTCTCACCTCTTCGATGGAAGGTGGTGTCTCACTGCTTGGTGGATCAGCCATTAGTGTCTGTGTGCCAGCCAACAGAAGTTGTGAAGACGGGGGGATCTACCCTATACAGTTGCTCAAAGCACTCAGCCCAACGGTCCCTATACTCACCCGGCTCCAACACAACGTGACCATCCTCTGCCCTCACCGAGGTCAGGTGAGATATAGACTTCGACCGGAGTTCCCTCAAGGCTCGAAAAGCAGGTCGAAGGTCATTTTGGGCAAAATGGCCATCCAACTCCTCCACAATGCCCCTAACGTACCTTTTTTGGTCCATTCTCAAAGAGGCCCTAGCAGAGCGAGACAGCTCCCTGAGCAAGACATGGTTCCCATCCAGTTTGGCAGCACGCCACTGCATACTCCTGAACCACCTCCTCACTCTTGAGCCTCTCGAGATGAAACACCATCTGGTACCTCGAACCTGCAATCCTCAGCCTCCTAGATCTTGAGAAGAGGTATGAGCTATTTATGTTCTTAGTACCAGAGCTATAGGGACCGATGCATAG
>NC_061825.1:30582602-30585102 GCF_019202785.1 Penaeus chinensis
CAAAACAGCCAGATATTTCATTAAGAAATACCTTAGTGGCGCACCAACGTCAAGTTGTATTTTGACATTACCTATTGAAATGGATCACAGGAGGGTAAAAGTATCGTGCGCGCGAGTGAATGAGTGTGCGCCCGAGTGTATGAGTGTGCACGTGAGTGTAAGAGTGTGCGCCCGAGTGTATGAGTGTGCACCCGAGTGCATGAGTGTGCGCTCGAGTGCATGAGTGTGCTCTCGAGTGCATGAGTGCGCGCGCGAGTGCATGAGTGTGCGCGCGCGAGTATATGAGTGTGCGCGCGAGTGCATGAGTGTGCTCTCGAGTGCATGATTGCGCGCGCGAGTGCATGATTGTGCGCTCGAGTGCATGAGTGTGCGCGCGAGTGCATGGTTGTGCGCTCGAGTGCATGAGTGCGCGCGCGCGTGCATGAGTGTGCGCGCGAGTGCATGAGTGTGCGCTCGAGTGCATGAGTGTGCGCGCGAGTGCATGATTGTGCGCTCGAGTGCATGAGTGTGCGCGCGAGTGCATGATTGTGCGCTCGAGTGCATGAATGTTAGAGTGTGCGCGCGAGTAAAGTTACATCATGACACACCATCTAAGCATCCTACAGTGGAACATCAATGGCTTCTCCGCAAGGAACGCCTTTCTCCAAGCAGTAGTGCGATCAAGGAACATTGACATTGTCATGCTCCAGGAGACATTAACAGTGGACACTGTTCGCTTCTCAGGGTACCATGCCTTCACACTGCCACGAACACCTGGCAAGAGAGGCTTGATCACCCTTGTGAGAGCAACAATCCCCTGCTCCGCAATAGCCGATGCATCGCACTGTGGAGACGATGTTGAATCCCTTGCCGTCGAGATTCACCTCGCCGGGGGGGCCCCTCAGACTGTACAACGTGTACAGCCGGCTAGGCTGTAGAAGCTTAGACATCAGCCAGGTCTATGCTTCTGCTGCAAACGACTGAGTGATCATAAGGGGAGACTTCAATCCACACCACCCCATCCTGGCTCCCTGCCGGGCACCGGATGCGGCTGGCTATCACATAGCCAACGTGCTTGAGACATTCCCTGAGATCGCTTTCCTCAATACCCAAGTGCCAACGCATGTCAGAGGAGGGGTCCTAGACCTCATCCTGGCCACTGCGACTCTGGTGGGTCGCTGAGACCATCACAAGTGACCGTTATGGCACTGTAACTACTCTCATGGATGCTGGCCCAGCCGAAATCCCAAGACCGAATCCAAGATAGAAAACAGCTGGCAGGCGTTTCAGAACGCCTTGGCTCTCTGTCTGAGATGCAATGATCCCCCACAAAGCGAAAATGTGGAAGTGCTTGAAGCCAAACTTCTAAACGCCATTTATGAAGCAGCCTCACTGACTATACCCAAAACTCAGCCTTGGTCCAGAAGTCACAGAGACACCTGGTACTTTAACGACGAGATCAGGGAGGTCAACCACAGGATGAACATGTGCCGAAAACTATTCCGAAGGCAAAGAACCCCTGACAACTTAGCCCTCCTAAGGGAGGCTGTCACAGATGCCAAGGAAACTGCCAACAGAGTCAGGCAGGAAAAGTGGCTGGAATGGTGTGAGTCCTTCGACCACGAAACCACACTTTCAGAGCTGTGGCAACAGGTCAGGCGAGCTACCAGCTGCCCAGCCCCGAGGTGCATGCATCATGACCCCCAAGCAGAGGCAAACAGACTGGCGCACGAGTTCTCTGCGAGAACAGGCAGCAACAGCCTGCCAGCCGAGTTTAGGGCAAGACAAGAGCGTCTACAGCCAGACAGACTTGCTCAGATCAGAGAAAGGGCAGCCGAACCCGATAACTTAGATGTTATCATTTCTCTAAGAAAAACCTATAAAACCAGTTCCAACACAGCCCCAGGCTCTAATGGGATCTCGTACCCCATTATTTCCCATCTAGGACTAGGAGGTGAGCATGCACTCTTGCAACTCATCAACAAGTCCTGGGAAACTTCCACTCTACCCCAGAGTTGGAAGAGGGCTACCATAGTTCCCGTCCCAAAACCAAAGGAGCCAGTGAAGTATTGCCCCATCTCTCTCCTCAGCTGCCTGGCTAAGGCGGCCGAGAGGATGGTACTAAACCAGCCCCAATGGAAAATGGGTCCCCCGCACGAACACCTCCACGGGTTCACAAGGGGAATGAGCACAGCACACAGCATAGCCACACTCTTAAGCACAATTAGCAAGGGCCCAACTGTGGTGGTATTCCTTGACCTGGAGAAGGCTTTTGAACTAGCAAGTACGCTTGCCATTCAGGAAAGCCTGATCCAGAAGGGAATCAGAGGAAAGCTCTTGGCTTGGATAGGTGACTACTTTAGGAACAGGACTGCCAATGTCAAATTCCAGGGTCACCTATCGCAGCACATGCCACTCGAAAATGGAACACCACAGGCTCGGGTTCTCAGTTCTGCCCTTTTTAACACTTTAATGTCCTACATCCTAAACATAAACCTCCCAGGGGGTGTAAGATCATCTC
>NC_061825.1:30600102-30605102 GCF_019202785.1 Penaeus chinensis
ATATATATATATATATATATATATATATATATATATATAAATGTGTATATATATATATGTATATATATATGTATGTATGTATATATATGTGTGTGTATGTGTGTGTGTATGTGTGTATGTGTGTGTGTTTATGTGTATTTCTATCTCTCTGTCTATCTCTCCCTCTCTCTTTCTCTCTTTCTCTCTTTTTCCTCTTTGTCTCTCTTTTTCTCTCTCTCCCTTGACTGTTCCTTAATACGCGTTTTCTTTCCCTGTAAGTTCATTCCTAAAACGGAATGCCAATATTTAGGTTTCATGTGCAACAGATTTACTCAAGAGTCAATAAACACCTACAAAAGAATGTACATTTCTTACGTAGGTTTTTTAAAGCGAAGATAGACTAAAATATCTTGGAATTGGAGCATACATACAGACCCGTAAGGATAACTGCATTGGCAGGTATATTGAAGTAAAATTAATTGTAAATTGTATCATCGAGCTACCTGATCCAAGATTTCTTTCTTATGGTTGGTTTGAAATGATATCACTGCACAATAATTAATGGATTTACGCTTAATGCCTTTGGTGAACAGGTACTTGTTGACCACATATTTGGACTGTTGCCCGTGTAATCTAATCTTTGATATGATTAATATGGTTGTTGATGGCAGCTTATCAAAAATTATTTCAAGCAGTATATTACCTAAAATGTCAACGATACAAAGAAATATCCTTTTGTATATCTGTAAGCTTATCATACAGTAAATATCTCATTCAGTCAGTATGTAGAGCAAGCTGCCCGTATGTCAGATAGAAATCAATCTATCTGCTATTAATGTTAGTCAATGCATCAGCCAGCGTGTCAATCGGGCAACAGTCAAAAAGCGGCCCAGAATCTCAATTCACCTGTCATTAACCTCCCAGCCAGTGCACCAGCTAATCAATCACTCAATCACTCATCCACTCGAGCCATCGATCCAAGGCTGACACCAGTGCTTCGGACGCCTCACGACTCCATTCCGCTTATAACGACCACCCAGTACACGGCCATGAACACGAGAGCGATGGCGGCGTACAGGATCTTGGCCACTTTTATCATGTCCACTCGTCTCTTGCTGTGGTTCTCCTCTTCGCCCCACAGGTCCTTGGTGACGCTCTGGTTTCTCATCCAGCGGAACCGAGCCGTTCGGAGCTTTACCTGAAGGTCTACCAACACGTGGAAGATTACCTGTAGAAATGTAATGGGTATTCGTATCACTGGAATTAGTGATATCAGTAGATTTGATCTTGGGGATAATCTATCAGTTTTCCTCGTCTAAATCCAGGAGATATTTCGGTAATTAAGAAGAGGTTATTGGTATTATTATAGAACTTATTTTTTGTCATTCTTATAAGAGTATACGCCTGTTATCGTTGTAGCAGGTGTATGCTCTAAGTCTAATCCTGAACTAATGTTTGACTAATAATAATCCTTAGCCATCTAAGGGATTATCACATCAGTGTCTTAATTAACAAGAAAATGACTGCAATGCTCCTGAATCTTTGTCCGGATAAATTTCCTACCATTTTCCCCCAAAATTCATTCTCCTTTCTCCTTATCAAAACCATTGTTATCGTTATCACACAGAAGACCAATTATGTAAGTAACAAGCCGGACGATTCTCCATCCCATCTTTCTTTTCCCCCCATTGTTGGCTTTATCACAAGGGGGAAGGGGAGGGAGGAGGTAGAAGGTGGCTGGGATGGGGGGCGGGGATGGGGGGGCGAGGCGATGGACGACCCCCGCCTCCACTTCCAGAATAACCTTTGTTCAAGCAAACACTGGAATTCCGCTCTAGGAACATTATTCTTGCCTTCTCATAAAAGCCAAAGGAATTCGGAGGGGAGAAAGTGAGGTTTTATCTCACGTGGAAGCCATTGTACAGTAGCTTCGCGAAGCTTCGTGGCCTCTCGTGACCTAATCCAAATTCAACGTTACCCTCCCCATCTCTCTCTCTCTCTCTCTCTCTCTCTCTCTCTCTCTCTCTCTCTCTCTCTCTCTCTCTCTCTCTCTCTCTCTCTCTCTCTCTCTCTCTAACTCCATCCATCTTCCCTTCCTTCTAGCTAAAGGCACGAAAAAAGGTTAGATAGAATGATAAAAGGTATCAAATTAAAATTTATGGTTTTAAGTGTCGATGGACTTTCATGTCAAAAGAGGAATGAAAACAGACGAGAGATAGAGTACGAGAGAATGAGAGACAGAGAAGGGAAGGAAAAGAAAAAATGAGAGAGCAAGGGATATGAATGCAGGCTTTTCCCTTTTTTAAAAATCTTTCTTACCTGCATAAAGAGAGAAGGAGAAATGGTTCATTTCATAACGGGTAACGGTCTCACTCGGTGCCCAAAAAGAAAAGACCGAGGGATGAACTCTTTTGTACCAACACCGAGCATTGTCATAACCGTCCACAAAGTAAATGGATTTAAAGTTTTAAAAAGACGAAATAAAGTGATAAAGCGGTACCTTCTCAAAGGAACAGAAATACGTTAAATAAAATACTCGCCCAAGAGACTAGGGTCGCAAGCTATACACGTGACGCAGACCAACAACATCTCTCTGGAACACAATTTCAAAGTGAAAAATTCTAGCAGCAGGAGCTAGTGGGGGGGGGGGGGGGGGGGGGGGGGGCGAAGGAGTGAGGGAGTGGGGAGAAGGAGGAGGGGGAGCAGCGCACAGGTTACAGACAAAAGAGGATCGCTACTGCATTTCTCTAGCATCTAATGGCTCTTTAGTGCTGTTGTCAAGGAGTTTTATGTGATCCATTTCTCTTTGCGAGCCCGTTTGGAACCCAAGCAGGAGTCCGGGGCATGGGGTAGGGGGAAGGCCAGGGAGGGGAGGGCTAAACGTCACGAACGAATGCACCGTTTCTCCCACGGACGGGAAAACCTTCCGTAACTTTGTCGCTCGCTAATCGGTGGGAGTTTAACACGGAATGCGGCAGTTCCTCGGGGGATTAGCAGTGACAGAGAATTTTCGTTTCTTAGACGATAAGGTACGTAATGCAGCGGAGAAAACGGAGGAAGCGGGGAAGAAACTAAAGGCAAGAGGAGAAAGGGATGGAAGATTTTACATTCGAACAAGAGAAGATGAAGGAGCAGAATGAATGGGAAAAAATGATGAAAAAGCATAAAAGGCTTACCCCTCACCCCTGCCCCCTCCCCTCAAAAAAAAAAAGAAGTTAAAATGACATAATATGCAAAAGAAATAAATAAACCAGAGAAAGAATGATTTTTAAAAGAAGGCCTACCAACTACGAAACGAACCTTCGTGAAGATGAACGTGATGGCGAAGAAGCACCACACATCCACCGCCTTTGTGTAAGAGGTTCGCGGGAGGCCGTCGGAAATCTGCTGGTACAGAGCGTAAAGAACCAAGAGTGTGGTTAGCGTCATCATAACTCTCAAGTCATCATTTTCCCGTTTGATGAACAACGACGCGTAGCTGATCATCATAAGCATGACGGTGGGCAAGTAGGCTGACGTTACGTAGAACCAGAAGCGGCGGTAGAACGTTATGCTGACGATCGCCAGGCTGTAGTCGCGGTCGACCTGCCGTTCCACGGTGACGTTCCCGACTTCGTACTCTGTCAGCAGCACCTGGGGAAGAGTTGGAGGGGGGGGGGGTATTGATTTAAGGAGGAGTTTAGATTCACTACATAATGATGATGGATAAAAGTTAATGATCGATTAATAAAGGTTAATGATGGAAGTTAATGGAGAAATCAATTAGAATAGCATATTGATCTTTCCTGTTTCTCTTTATCTGTGATTGATATAATCTTTTAAAAGTGTATGAAAATTAGGTGAATATATTTAAGATATAAACAAAAATAACCAGAGAGGAAATATGAGAGGATATTCATGGAAACCAAAGAAAATACTCTCAGACGACACTAATGACAACTGCCCAAAAGCTTCCATCAAGTCTTTAAGCCTTACACACACACGCACACGCACCCCCCCCCCCCCCCACACACACATGCATCCACATATATACATATATTCATCTTTATATAAATATTTACTTCTTCATCTACTCCCTCTCCCTCTCACCGTGTCAGGGAAAAGCAGGATGATCCTCTACAGCCTCCGTGGTCACCTTCTCTTGAACTTTCAATACGTCACTAACATACCTTCACACGTTAATGTAAAGTTAAACAATATATATGTTTAACCACAAACGATATGGCATCCCCCCGCCCCTCCCCTCCAAATAAGGAAAAAAAAAAGTAATTATTTTCCGTTGTATTACCTTGCTCAACCCCCTCGATCTAAATAACAGCTGTGTTTTACAGTCACGCGTGTGGGTTTAATTATTCTCATAATGATCCTCTATTATATACGGCTGCTAATAAGAGGGTTCCAGAAAATGCTATTGGGCCAGGGGGACACTATGCAAGTTGGAGAAATATTGTTAAAGTTCGTTTTTATAGATAAAAGCCTACGCAATTACCGTTTCTGAGAAATTTGTGTTATGGGCTTCCTGGAAATGTTAGTAGGTAAATGCTTTTCGCAAGTATCATCAGTGAGGTAATATTAATATCATTTAATAATCGACGATTTTGTCATTATGTCCCGGTATCTGCTTTGAAATAATTTACAATGCATCGGTTATTATAATGAAATAAGATATCGGCATTGGGGATTCTCATTTTTTCGTATACATTGATACATTTTCACCATTTCTCCATTTCCGTAAATAGTAAATGAATTATCCATATTACCCTAAGATTAAAAGTGAGTTTCTTTGTTGTCTCCCTTATTTGTTCGTTCTCCATATTTCCCATGCCCCACTTTTTCTTTTTTTACTCCGTCTTTTCGCATCCTCTTTATGCCCTCCACTCCTAAAAGCTCTTCACGACTCTCTCTCTCTCTCTCTCTCTCTCTCTCTCTCTCTCTCTCTCTCTCTCTCTCTCTCTCTCTCTCTCTCTCGCTCTCTCTCTCTCTCTCTCTCTCTCTCTCTCTCTCTCTCTCTCTCTCTCTCT
>NC_061825.1:30610102-30612602 GCF_019202785.1 Penaeus chinensis
ATGATCATAGTTATGGTAGATGATGGTAGTAAAGATAAACATAATGTTAATGGTTATAATAATAATGTTGATAATAATGATAATTATAATAATGCTAATGTTATATGATAATGATAATTATGATAAAAGGGACAATAAATGATAATGAAGATGACTATGATAATAGTAATAACGATAATGATGATAACAGTGATAATAATAATGAAACTAATAGTAATAATGATAATGATAATAATAGTATTAATAATAATAATGATAACAATCATAATTATGCCAGCAGTAATGATGATAATAATAATAATAATAATAATAGTAAAGTTTATAATGATGTTAATAATTATGACAGATAATATTAATGATGATAATAATAATAATAATAATAATAATGATAATAATAATAATAATTATAAAAATAATAATAACAATAATAATAATAATAATAATAATAATAATAATAATAATAATAATAATAATAATGATAATAATAATAATAATAATAATAATAATAATAATAATAATAATGACAAAAATAATGACAACAATAATAATAATAATAATGATAATAATAATAAAAATAATAATAACAATAATAATGGTAATAATTATGTTAGTAGTAGTTAGTAGTTATCACTACTTCCATAGCGATAACAATAGTGAATAATAAAAAAAAAGTATTTAAATTACTACTTCTACATTTAATCATAATGAGAATGATGACACAAACCTTTACGTGGTTGACATCTTCCAGCTCTTTAAGATTCTGGTAGCGAAGTCTGCTATCAAGCCAGGAGAGTGATATCGTGAAGTCAACGGTCAGCTTCAGGTCTCGTATATTTACCTATAAATCAATGAAATAGTTAGTAAGTAAATTAGGTATAGGTTTTATGATTCTGCGAACTACATGACTCCGTTCGAGGATTTGGACCCCTAACTATTCCTAGCACACAGCGGGAGGTATCGGAGGATTTCAAGGTCGAGTCTTTGTGTGATCCGATGTGGGCTCTCCTGATACTGATTTCGCTCGTTGAATATTCTGTACCATTTTGTTTACTTATGAGTTTATTCATTAATTATACTGATTTTAGGACCAACAGAAGTGCATTTGTCCACACATGTACTTGCGTTACTGTGAAAACATTTATGTGTATGCATCTCTCTCTCTCTCTCTCCCTCTCTCTCTCTCTCTCTCTCTCTCTCTCTCTCTCTCTCTCTCTCTCTCTCTCTCTCTCTCTCTCTCTCCCTCTCTCTCTCTCTCTCTCTCTCTCTCTCTCTCTCTCTCTCTCTCTCTCTATCTCTCTCTCTCTCTCTCTCTCTCTCTTCTGTATTTATCTATCTATATCCAGACACTCTCATCAAGCTAACCTCAGAAAACCCCTGAATAACCAACGAGAGATTCATCCCAAGAGGCCCGGGCTTAACCCCAGCTGGCGTGAGGTATGGAATATAGTCCTTGGGCAGCAACAGTTTATCGCAGCCTGTTTCGTCGGAGGCGTCGGGGCAGTCCAGCCTCAGGTCGCACCGTTGATGGAGGCTAATACACGTGGAGTCGGCGCAGGTGTACTCCCAGGGGTAGCATCCGGAGACGGCGAGAGTGTGAGAGGAGCCTAGGGGATGGGAGATAAAAAAGGAACGAAAATTATACGGTTGTTGTTGGTGAATCAGTGAGAGGGAGAATAAAGATGAGGAAAGGAAAATGGTCATTAAACAAATGAAGATAATGGTGGTGTTACTATTATTTATACTAGGGGTAGTAGTAGAAATAGTTGTGGTGGTATCATTATTATCATCAAAGTATTAATAAAAAACATTATCAGAATATTCGGTTATTATGATCATTATTACCATTATTATGATTGTTACCATTGATAATATTGTTACTATTGTTGTTCTTATTACTAGTTGTTATTATTATTATAATTATTTTTATTATTATAATCCTCATTATTAGAATTATTATCATTATAATCATTACTCTTCTTATAACAATAATCATAATTATTATTATCATTATCGTCCTACTTATTAGAATAATGATATTTATAATAATGTTGATATTCGTAATACTTCTGACTCACAATGACACGTATCATTGTATTTGTCGTTGCTATTATTACCATGGTTACTCTCTTTATTAACAACGTAATAATAATCATCATTACCATTTATATTACTGTTTTCGCAGTGATTGTTGATTCTTGGGACCGACAAGTAAGCAGTTCCTCAGTGTCTGTTTCTAGAATAACAGGCTTCTGAAATGTATTTTAACTTGTGCATGCTTGTGTTTACCCCCAGTGAATGCCAGCGTGTTTGTATGCGTACATTGTAACTAGTTGAAGTTTGGTAAAACCTAGAAGCTATATCAACTTACTTCTTTTTTCTCCATTATTCCAAGCGCCGTTATCTTGGTATTATGATTATTATATTTATTATTGTCATTATTATCATTGTTATCATTCTTATTATTATTGATATTAATATTATCATTATCATCATCATCATC
>NC_061825.1:30670102-30677602 GCF_019202785.1 Penaeus chinensis
ATGACATTCAGACAAATACACTTTGATAATCCATGAAACACTTAGCCTACTATGTGATAGTGCAGAATACCAAAGTATTTTAGAAAGCAAGCAGGCATAGTGAATTTTAAGAGCAGCCAATGGGTAGCTATTTGTGCTAATGTACATACTTCCTTCATAAAATGTCTAAGTGTTAACCTTTTCGACGTTTGTATTGTGCGCAAGTAAAGGGTTGTAAAGTATTCATAGTACATCTACTGATTACCGTCAGACGCATGTTTCCAGCAAGAGAATAGAACTGTAAGTACAAATGACCAGAATATGATATGTGTAATTTGCTCTGTAAGCGACTTCTGATGCATATGATTATTTTAGACTAGTATTATGAGGAATAAACACAAGGTTAATAAAAAAAGAACAGGGCTAATTCTTATGTATAACACACCGCAGTTACTTATCCGTCTATATAAACAGACGGGTAGACAGAAAGGTAGATAAGTATATATATAGAATGATGCAGATATAGATATAGATAGGAGAGTGAGCGTGCGTATATGCGTGTGTATACCTAATTTCGATCTTTCCGTTCTTTCCATATTCCACCCTTTACTCTCCTTGAACAGAAAGCTTAAAAGTGGTTACACTGGTGTGCTACCTTACCTATCTCTCCATTATGTTTATCGACTTTATTTATTCAATTTACTAATCTATATATATATTCATTTATTTGTTATTTTTGTACACCCCTTAGTATTTCATTTGTACCATAGAATGACCGAAATGTTCTGAGAAACTAGTTTTACCGTACCTGACGCTTCACAAAACCAAAGACATATATGTAAGATGTCAGAAAATCTTCATAAAAGTTCATGGATGATGAATACTAATAGTAGTGACGAATATATAGACAGACAGATAGATTAGATAGATAAACTGGCAGACAGATAAACAGATAAATATAAATTGTTAGACAGATTAGGCAGATAAACAGTAAGAGAGACATAGACACATATAGATAGATAGAGAGATAGAGAGATAGACAGATAAATAGATAGATTAATAGACAGATAGATAAATAAATAAATGGATAGATAAATAGCTACACAGAAAACTAGAAGGATAGGCAGATAGTGGGTCCCTTACATTTTCGGCTTTCGATATTAACAGTCCATAATAAATTTTAGAAACTCACGAAAAGGTCTGCCATAGTTCGTGTGAACGAGAAAAGACACGACAAAGCTAATGGTATCATTTCCCGGGAAAGCAAAATTCTCGTGTACCTTATCAGATGGAATATCGCTGTAACAAAAGGACATTATGTGCTCAGTGTTTACATTATCTTTAAATCTTTTCGTCTGAGACTATCGCCCACTCACAAATATACATTAGTCAACGGCATGTTATGTAAACGACTTGCTGTATATATGTCAGTGTGAGTCTAGTTACACATTCAACGGTATACAAGTGCTAACGAGTTTTCGTCACTGAAAATATTTTTTTTACAATCATCATATATAAATAAAATATTTCATACCCTCTTTCCTCCATCTACCTTTCCGTCTCATCCCTCTCTTCCTTCCACCCTCTCCCTCCTTTTCCCATTCCTCCCTCATTCCCCCCTCGCCCCCCGCCCCCCTCACGACACCTTCGCTCCCTCCCTCTTCTCTCCCTCCTCCTTCCTTCACTCCCTCTCTCGTGTTGGTGTGGTATGCAGGAAAAATTACTGTTGTATAAGATTCTTGTGCTACGTGTATGTGCTGCTTGTAGGTACTCGCGTTTGTTAATGTCAATAAGGTTGTTTGTAATCTTGTACATTATTGTGTGTCTGTGCGTTTGCTTTCGTGTCTCGAGCAGGTTCATGATTGTTTTTTTTTTTTTTTTTTTTTTTTCTTAACGAGTTGTTGTCCCAGGTGTATGTGTGTAATTGTCTGTAATAAACCTGGCAGCCCTAGTGATGACCTGTTCGAGCTTTTCAGTGTTGTGTTTGGTGAAGGGGTCCCATACAACCGTGCAGTACTCAAGTGTTGGGCGTACAAGTGTGTTGTATGCTATATGTTTAATGTCTGGCGTACAGTTGCATTCTGTTAGCTTAGTTCGTGATAAAGTCAGTGTGAGTGTTAAAGGTGAGATTCTTAGTGAGGTATATTCTGAGGTATTTGTAGGATGTTGTGGGTGTCAGTTGTTGATAGTGTAGAGGCTAGGTGTATTGAACTGGTATGTGTGATTTGGAAAAAAACGGAGTACCTTGTATTCGTCTGTCTGAATATCATGGCAAATGACCTTTCTAATTCAATTGAAAGAATCTGCAGCCGTCTTTGGCGTTTATTGGTCGAAATAAAAGACTCATCAGCAAAGAGTCTAGCGGAAGAGTTAGGTGTCGATTGTGGAAGGTCGTTAATGTATAGGAGGAAAAGAATGGGGCCGAGAACAATGCCCTGCGGGACACCAGAGGAGACTGGGACAGAGTCAAAAGATGCACTGTCCAGTACTACATGCTGGGTCCTATTCGTCTAAAAGGTAGTGATCCAGTGAATAATTGGTCCTGCGATCCTTTGTCAAAGGCTTTGGCAAAATCAAGCCTTATGACATCAGCTTGTTTCGTGTCACGTCTGTCAAGTAGTCGGGCAATGTCATGATGCGGTTGTGATTAGTTGGGTCTCACATGATCGATTAGGCCGAAAGCCGTGTTATAAGTCTGTAAGGATGTTTTAGTTGTCAGTGTGATTGATGATGTGATGTGATGAGTTTACAATATATCGATGTGAGTGAGATGCGTCTGTTCGGTCACCTGTCTTGAAAAGAGGGGTGATAATTGCACAAAGTCAATCTACAGGTAGAATGCTTGGGGTGAGTGATTTGATGAGGAGAGATTGTTGGATAGGAGCAAGACTTCAGGATCAGGGAAGGGATTTGGTCTGATCCAGGGGCTCTATTAGTGTCAAGAGATGTCAGCAGTTTCACGATACCGTTGGTTAAATGTCAAGCGGCGGGATTGAAGGGTATGGGCTATCTGGTATGTCGGGTGTGTTGGTGTCTTCATGTTTGAAACAGATTGGAAGTGTGTGTTGAGTAAGCAGGCTTTGTGTTCTAGGTCGGTCACAAGAGGGTTGCTGTTTTTCAAGACTGTGACTGTGAATATTTTTTGGAATTATTTGAAAGCCGTCCAATTTTTTGGAGTGTTATATGTTTCCGCGCGTCCGCATAGTCTTTTTTTTTTTTCAGTGTTGTCTGCAAAGGTCCCTGGAAAACCAGGGAAGTGTATGTTTACTTGAAAGTGTTTTCTGTGGTATGTGCTTTTCCATGTATGTGAGGATAGTATTTTTAAGGCTTTCCCAATTACAATTAAAGGGTCTTGTGTGGGGATCTGTATTGAAATAGCCAGTGCTGTAGGTAATGGTGTCCTGTGTGATTGCGTCTGTGTCGGCTCTGGAAAAGAGAAAAATAGGTCTGTGTCCCTGTCTTTGTCTGGTTGGTATGAGGTCTGCAGCTATGAAGACAATATCATGGTCAATACGTTCTGGGACAACCCTGGTGCTTGTTATGTCGAGAACATTGTGAAGAATAGGTCAAGAATGTGTGAGGTGGTGTAAGGGTTATCGGAACGTGTTATGTTCTGTGTTCACGTTGGAGTGAGTACTGTTTGTGAGAGTGAATGGGCATTTATGATGTCTGTGAAAGAGTCGTGCAATTGGCGCCTGTTTGTGTTATAATGGGGTCCGTGAGATCTGAGTGCGTGAGGTCGTGAGGGGACAGAACAGTCCTGGGAGGTTGAAGTCGCCTGGCTGTGTTTATGCGTGATAGGGATGTTTGAAGGTGTTGTAGGTATTCTGTGTTAGTAGAAGGCGAACTGTAGAAAGCAGTGACTTACAGTTAGAGTTGGAGTTGGATCCAGACGATGTCACAGTCTATGCCAAGGTCTGGTCTTGGTTTAGTAACATGACCTGGTTTGGTGGCGATGAGGACAACGTTACCGCTGCCGGTTGTTGGTCGAGGACAGTCATGGTAAAGGGAAGGGGGGAAAGTTCGGCAGAATCATTGACGGGAGTCAGCCAAATCTCTGTGCCTATTATGTCTGGTTGACATAATTGGATGATTTGGTGGAATTAGTCTGTTTTATTTGTAATGCTTCTGAAGTTGATATTTACCAGCTCTAAAGTAAGGGAGGGGGGGGGGGGACGGGATGCGGTGAGTTATAATCCAGCATATAATTGTGTGAAGGGACCGATGCAGACTTCCCCTGCATCGTAAAGGGCGGGAAGGGGGTGGGGAAGTAAAGGGAGGGAAGGGGGTGGGGAGGTAAAGGGAGGGAAGGGGGATGGGGAAATACAGGGAGGGAAGGGAGTGGGGAGGTAAAGGGAGGGAAGGGGGTGGAGAAGTAAAGGGAAGGGGGTAGGGAGGTAAATGGAGGGAAACAATAATAAATGGCTAATATCCACCAAAATGTTGACGATTCACAAGAAGAGTGTCTAAATTATCACTCTGCGATAAGTATTTACAAACATAACCGAGATCTTGTCCCTGGGGTAGGCAGTCCTTCACCACGAGGCACTCCAGACAAAGATGGCGTAGAGAGTTGGCACTGGGAAGATCGCACAATTTGCAAGACGGGCGGGGGAGGAGGGGGGGTTATGAGAGAAAACTGGGAGAGAAGAGACATAAGATAGGAGGGAAGAAGGAGAGAAGAGAATGGATAGGGAGAGAGGGAGAGGAAAAAGAAATGATGATAGTGAGTAAGAAATGTGTTTGTTTCCTGTTTAGCAATTGTTTGTTTTTTTCTGTTTCATTACGTTATTATTCACCTAAATATTTTTTCTCTGGAGTTTTATTTATTCATTCTGATTTTCTTCTACTTATTTGTCATTATTACTATTAATATTGTTATTATTATTATTATTATTATTACTATCATTATTATCATATTATTATCATTATTCTACTTATTTGCCTACTCCTTTTTCTTCTTTTTGGTGTTATCGATTTCCCTTTCTTACATTTCTCTTTTTCGTCTCCGAATTTATTTTTGTATTTTTTTCTCCATTCTCCCTTCTGTTTCTTACTTAGTGTGTGAAGGAAATAGATATCTAAAGAAGAAGGTGAGGATGATAATATGAGAGTAATTAAGAATTATAAAAGAGATACATTTTGGAAAGGAGAGAGGAAGAGAAGAGAAGAAGAATGATAACCAAAATATTAGGAAAATATTCATTAAAATCAATTGAAAAAAACAAACAAAGAAGATAAGGAATTGAAACAGATTGATGAATAGCAAAAATGAGAAGAAAAACAATTAGCGAAAATATAAAGTTACAAAGCGGAAAGAAAAAAGAAAAAAATATTAACCACTTCCATTGATTTTTTTTCTTCAACGTTTTCAATATTCGTGTTTCTCTTCTTTCTCCTTCTTTCTATTATTTTTATTCCTCCCCTGAAGCGGCAAACTTTCACTCTCTCTGTATATTCTTTCTTTATTGGTGTTCTTTCATCCGCTCTTTTCTCAGTGTTTTGGCTTCTATTGTAGTGAATTGCAACGCCCATGGCTAGTGGTAGCGGGCGTGCCAGGGTGTAGGGCTGCAGAACTGCCAACCTTATTCTTTAGGTTCGTTTGGGTGATTGCATCCTCGAGTCTGATCCTTCATGTTCTAATATTTTAAAACCATAAAAAAACAACAGATACTGGGTAAGATAAAACAAAGAAAGAAACTTGTGAATAAAATAATATAATAAGTAAAACGGACAGCAGGGAATCATACACAAATAAAACTGACTGAGGGTGGGGGCAAACAAGAGAATTCTGATCATGTATACATTTATTTAGGCACCAGATTATCAATTCAGTTTGCATGTATAGCATGTGCACTTGGCCACGTACTCACAAAATTCCAGGCGAAAATTCAGCAGCAAAAACATACACCCACTCCTCAGTCACACGGCAGAACATACCCCCAAACAAGGAGGTGTTAAGCCTATCAAGGTACGAGAAAAAGAGACCCGAGTATACTGTGCGGCCCCCTTTTAAAGGTAGAGGGCGCGCAGGCTCTCTGCGAACAAGTTATATCTGAATATCCCCGTAAACAATTAAATAAGGATAAGAATGATTAGTAGATAAAATGATAACTAAAAAGATTAAGAAGTGATAAACAAAAGTACATATATAAAAGAATAAAACAAAGTAACAGACGAAATGCTGAAGAAAACAGAAAACTGGAAGACGGGGGTAACTTAAGAAAAACAAAGTAAAATGAGGACGAGATAAAAGATTTAAACGAATTCACACATTCGCACACATCACACAACATAAAAAGGCAAACTGAACATAAAAGGCAAACTGAACATAAAAAGGCAAACTGAACATAAAAAGGCAAACTGAACATAAAAAGGCAAACTGAACATAAAAAGGCAAACTGAACATAAAATGGCAAACTGAACATAAAAAGGCAAACTGAACATAAAAAGGCAAACTGAACATAAAAAGGCAAACTGAACATAAAAAGGCAAACTGAACATAAAAAGGCAAACTGAACATAAAAAGGCAAACTGAACATAAAAAGGCAAACTGAACATAAAAAGGCAAACTGAACATAAATAGGCAAACTGAACATAAAAAGGCAAACTGAACATAAATAGGCAAACTGAACATAAAAAGGCAAACTGAACATAAGGTAAAACTAGAACTACTGGCTTGTCAATATTCTCTTTAAGGATTATTCACGTGCCGGAGAGGCAGCCGCAATCACTGATCCCGATGAAAGTCTACGGGCCCCGCTACCGGCAACAGAGAGGGATGCAGCGGTTTGTTTCACATCTATTCATTCACAACTACTTCGGTTCTTTTCCTTTAACGAATGTCGTTTAGAAATAATGTATCTGCACATATGCGTGATATATATATATATATATATATATATATATATATTGATATATATATTTATATATATTTTTATATATATATATATATATATACTCCATTAATATTCAAATATGCAGAACAAAAATATAAGAACATCACATATATGGACTCCTCTTCACGTAACCAAGACAAGGAAACAATCTAATCTTTCTCCATTTTATTCCAGTGTCCCTCCAGGCGGTCGGTTTGGTGCTGCATCCGCCCGCTCTTACTTTCCCTTTGCCAGCCTCCAGTGTGGCGATTCTGCAACGGTCTACGCGGTAAGGAACTGTGAATTGGGGTTCGTTGCTACGTCTTTCATGCCTACTGCCCCACGCTGGTCAGATTGGTTACTTATATGGATTATACGGATTATTGGTCGAATTTGAATTATATGTAGATAAAATGAGTATTTGTCTTTTTTTTATTGAAGGGGGGACGTGTAATTTGGTTAGAGAAAAATAATGGGTGATGGGAAAACATACGTGTCCTTGGGAAGTGGTGATTTCCTGTTGAATGTGTGATGTAAACTTTTGGAAATACGTTGGAGTGAAAGGAAAGAAAGAAACAATAAAAACTAAAACCTCAAGACGTTTCACCTGATGTTAGTTTTGAAACAATGGTTAATCTTAAGT
>NC_061825.1:30687602-30690102 GCF_019202785.1 Penaeus chinensis
AGAGTCACCCCTTTATATCTCGTTTTCTTCAAAGTCTTATGGATTAAAAGAAAACGTTTATGTAAGCTATTTTACAGGATAACTTAAATAATATTCTCATCGCACCAAAAAGATATCACAATATATAAGTTTATAATAATTCATATAACCAGATTAATTTGTATTTTGAGGGTATTATTGGAAATGAGACCTAACACCTTAAATACAGAATCTGAGCTTACCAAATAGTAGAACACAACATTCTATGAAAGTTTTCTTCTATATCATTTTCTTCGCAAATTGATAATAAAGGAAATAAAGGTGTAAAATCCAGGAAACGCAAAAAAGTCTTTGTAAGCGAAAGAAAATTTGTAGCACATGATGTAAGCGAGGGAAATCAAATGAGCCAATTAGATATGAAATATATCGTCACGTGACAATAGAAACTGGGCCTTGAGGAAGGCGGTTGAAATTCAACTTTGTTCCATCATGGCTAGGCAGTGCATCGGGTGTTATAATAACTATTTCGATTTCATTGCAAAATATCATCGAATTTACGACACGAGTTTATTATACTCGCGAAGTACTGTGCCCGAACTGTAAGATACCGTGTTATTACAGAAACGACAGACACCAGTCTATCATGAGTTCGTCGAGACCGCGAAACTGAAGCCTCCGCTGTCCGATAGGGAATGGCGGAGAGCGATCACGAGTCCCGCCAACAACGACCAGGTGGGGGTGGCACCTTCCAAAATGGGGTTTAAGGGGGCGAAACCCCCTATATAACTTGGAAGCGAGTGGACTTATTGTCCCGTGTATAAAGGATATTTCTCGATACCCCCCTCCCCTAATTCCCTAAAATGTATCATGCTTTCCCCAGCGATCGGGACCGATATCGTTGCTGTGCTTCGTTTGCGAAGGAAATGAGTGCTGGATTCGTTCGGAACACGACGAAAACTACTGGAATAAATATATTGTTCATCGGAAAATCGTTATTAGGCGTCATTTCCAATTTTACCTTATTTTGTGTTAATTTCACTGATAGCTTTCCTGTTCTTCCATATGCTATACAATTAATACATACTCAAAATCATAAAATAAAGGGATTCTAAAGGCCTAACAGGAGGATCCAGAACTGCAGGGTATATCGAAGCGCTGAGTTCTGTGGAACTGACCATAGAATAGTGGTGGCTACTCTCCGGGTCCACTTTAGAACCCCCCGTCGCCCAAATGAACACCCTAGGGTGTTTAATTTGGACAGATTGAGGGAGGACGAGTGTACCCGGGGGTTTGCCGAGGCTATCTCTGGTCGTCTCACAGCACTCGAGGGCCAGACAGACCCTGTTCTTATGTGGGATACCTTCAAGCGTGAAACGCTTGATGCAGCTCAGGAATCCATTGGTGAACGCCCAAGAACAAGACAGAATTCCATCTCGCAGGAGACGCTGGAAGCCACAGATGCTTGTCGTGCGGCTCTACTGTCAGGGGATCGCACTTTGCACCGCTCGCTGGTGCGCAGGACTAGGTCACTGTTGAGAAGGGATAAGGAACAGTTTATCAGTAGTCTTGCAGAGGAGGTCGAAAGCCATTTCCTTGTAAATGACCTTCGTCCTGCCTACCAAGCTCTGAGAAAGCTGAACTCCAAGCCCCCCTCACAGACGGCTGCAGTCCGCTCAGCAAGTGGCCAGATAATCTCAGATCCCGATGGGGTGCGTGTGCGTTGGGCTGAGTATTTTGAGCAGTTGTATAAGGTTGATCCACCAACAGTTAACATGGATGCAGGTAATGTTGAGACTCCTCTGCCAGATCCACCCATCAGCGAGGATCCACCCTCCCTGACCGAAATCAGGGGGGCGATCTCCAAGCTGAAGAGTGGTAAAGCAGCAGGTGTCTGTGGCATCCCAGCCGAATTGTTAAAGGCTGGTGGAGAACCTATGGCAAGGGGCTTGCATGCAGTCCTGTCTGCCATCTGGCAGACTGGTACCTTTCCCCCTGACCTGCTGAGGGGTGTGGTCATCCCTCTCTGGAAGGGGAAAGGGGATCGGTGGGACTGTAGCAATCACCGAGGCATTACACTACTCAGTGTACCAGGCAAGGTACTCGCACACATCTTACTGAGACGTATCAGGGACCAGCTGTTGAGGCACCAAAGACCGGAGCAATCTGGTTTCACTCCTGGTAAGTCCACAATAGACCGCATCCTGGCGCTTCGAATCATTATAGAGCGCCGTCGTGAGTTCGGACGTGGGCTGCTCGCAGCCTACATCGATCTTAAGAAGGCGTTTGACACGGTGCATCGAGAATCTCTATGGGAGATCCTGAGACTAAGAGGAATTCCAATAAGGATTATTGGACTAATAGCAAACCTGTATACAGGCACTGAAAGTGCTGTAAAGTGTGGTGGGGGCCTGTCGAGCTTCTTCCCTGTTAGTTCAGGGGTGAGGCAAGGCTGTGTTCTTGCACCAACACTTTTCAACACTTGCATGGATTGGATACTGGGTAGAGCTACTGTCCAAAGTCA
>NC_061825.1:30695102-30700102 GCF_019202785.1 Penaeus chinensis
ATATATATATGTGTGTGTGTGTGTGTGTGTGTGTGTGTGTATGTGTGTGTGTGTGTGTGTGTTTGTGTGTGTGTATGTATATATATGCACATGTGCATACATGTGTGTATTTATATATAAATTATATATATATACATATATATATATATATATATATATATGTATATATATATTTACATACATGTATACGTATCATCATCATTCGGAATGCTCAGTGGGCTGATCTGCCGTGGTATCCCAAACAAATTTTGGGATATTATATGCATGTATTCATGTATGTATATGTATATATATATATATATATATATATATATATATGTATCTTTGTGTGTGTCTGTATGTATATGTGTTTGTGTATGTGCGTATATATATATGCATATATATATATATATATATATATATATATATATATATATATATATATATATATGCACACACACACACACACACACACACACACACACATATATATATGTGCGTGTGTATATATATATGTATATGTATACCTATATATATGTATGTGTATACATATATATGTATATGTATACATATATACATATATGTGTGTGTGTGTTTATATGTATGCGTGTGTATATATATGTATGTATGTCTACATATACATATATACATATATATGCATATATAAATACATATGTTTATATATATACAATTATACATATAAACCCATGCATGTATGTATGTGTGTGTGTGTGT
This sequence comes from Penaeus chinensis, assembly GCF_019202785.1. Classification (NCBI taxonomy): domain Eukaryota; kingdom Metazoa; phylum Arthropoda; class Malacostraca; order Decapoda; family Penaeidae; genus Penaeus; species Penaeus chinensis. The sequence goes on from NC_061825.1 coordinate 30,695,817, forward strand.
ATATATACATACACTGTGTGTGCGTATGTATGTATGTGTATATATATATATATATATATATATATATATATATATATATTCGCACACATGTATTTATGTACATACATACATAGATGTATAAATATACATATATGTATGTACGTGTATACATACATGTGTGCGAATGTGTATATATATTTAATATATACGTATACATATGTACAGTTCATATATACATATATATATATATATATATATTTATAAATATAAATATACGTATATACTTATATACATATATATGTATGAATATATATGTATATATATATATATATATATATATATATATTTATATATACATACACACATTTATGTGTATGTGTGTGTATCGAAGGCCACCATCCGTCGATGTCGACTTTGGTATTATTGATTCCCGTATAGATAGAGTTAATGCCTGGGTGAAAGAATGTGAGGAACAAGCTGCCCATGCAGCAGGTTCTCGCAGCTGATGGATCCAATGGAACGGTATATATATATATATATATATATATATATATATATATATATATATATATATATATGTTTATGTGCATATTGACTATTTGTTTACAAATACACACACATACGTATAAATGTGTGTATATATATATATATATATATATATATATATATATATATATATGTGTGTGTGTGTGTGTGTGTGTGTGTGTGTGTGTATACATATATATAAATTCATATATATATATATTTTTTTTTCTTTTACGTGGAACTGATCACAACGTTCTTGTGTTCATAAGAATTTTCCTAAAGATGACTAGGCTTTCTTGTCCATCAAAAAAATAAAAAATAAAAAAATCCTGTAGGGAACTTCTTTTCAGAAAACAGGTTTTGCACGTAGAGATGCAGGAAAATATACCTATATTAGGTGAACTGGCAACAGCGTTCTCTTGACTACATGTGTCTGCCGTAGCTCACTCACAACGCTAAGAGAAGCTGCTGTGAGTGTAAGCTCAGGAAGGTAGGATGCTATTTCAGTATCATTTCACTATAATAATTACAACCTATTTGTATACTTCGATATTTTGAAAAGAAAATGTTGATATAAGTAAGTGTTTGGATTTCACATTTTCTTAGGCATTGAAGAAAACAGAAATTAGTGATGAGTAAACATTTCTTGTTTGTGCATATGATTTACTCTGCGTTTGATTTAGTGTTTTATTGATTCACATGGCTTAGATTAACACCATCATTAAATGAGCCTCATATTGTTCATTTGTAATACTTGTTGTGACAAATATCGTTTTGTGATGTAATTTGATGTATGAAATATAATATAAATAACAACAACAACAAGAACAAAAACACCACCGACTAACGCATTCCTGAATGTTTAAAGTTAATAAATGAAAAAGAATATAATACTATCGGAATAAATACGTTAGTTGCGATAACCTGCATACCCGTTATAAGCGGTGTACTTGACCCTGTGACTCTAGGAAAGAATTGTACAGAACCGAAGCGACGACAACACCGTACGTGAGTTGCCAGGTCGTCTTTCTAATGCGTGCAGGTGCTCGACCCCGGTTTAAAGGATCCATACGTTTGAATAAAGTTTTCTATTACATTTATTTTTGGTTGTGCTGAGTGCTTTAAATTCTTCTTTGAGTTTGATATAATTGCGAAGATAATGATAATATGGATGATAATGGTGATAATTCTTATAAACGTTATGCCAGTGACAATGTTGATCCCTATGACAGAATATGGAAGGGATATTCATGATGATCAGTGTATGTGTTTTGTTTTCTTGCCATTTTGTATCATTGTTGTTATATTACTATTTTTATTATTATTGTCTTATTATCATTATTATTATTATTATTATTATTATTATTATTATTATTATTTGTCATTACTATTATAACCACCATCATTATATTTATTTATTATTTGTATCACTTGTCATTGTTATTATCACTAGTACGACTATTACAACTTTCATCATCTCCACCATCGTCATTTTCCTCCTCCTCCTCTTCCTCCTTGTCACCATCATTCTAATTGTTACCAATATTAATCATATCATCATTACCATTGCTTTTATTAATGTTGTTGCCGTCATTATGGTTACCATTATTATTGTGTTAACATTTTGCTATTGCCATTCTCAATAGCTTTAGAATTAGAACTTAATAATTTTGCTAATACTTTTAAGACCATTATCGTTATTACTATTTCTGTAATTGCTTTATTGTTCTTGTTTGTTCTTATTATCATCATTGCTATATCTTGATTATTACGATAACTGATTAATGACCGCATAATCATCATTATTTGTTTAGTATTACTGATAGCAGCAGTTGTTGCATTATCAGCGTCATGGTTGTTATTACCGTCAATGTAATATTACTATAGTTATTGATACTGCTGGCATTGTTCATGAGTACTTCTATCCAACTATACTGTTACCTTAATTACCTATACCTCAGGTGGAAAATAATTTTTCGTATCTTACATCCTCAGAAAAAAAAAGTACAAAGAAAGTAACGAGGGACGCGAAAAGAAAACAAGAAAGAGGAGAAAATGCACCCTTCGATGGCATTATTCCTCTGCCTCTTCCTGGCATCGACAACACACAGCGCAAGACTTAGTAGGCGCCAAGTCAACGTCTCTCACATTTCCGACGAACATCTAATTTCCCTCTTCGACAACCCGGATTCTTCCCCTGTCGAAGATACTTCTCCAGAGCCGCTTAATTCTTCTCCTCCAGGATTTTCCTCGGGTGTGTCCTCCTTTCCCCCTGTTTCATCCTTCGATCCAGATGCTACTCTCACTGGGGCATGTAGGTGTGTTAAGCATTGGGAGTGTGCGGATAACAGTGCGGGTGAGTTGCTTGGTGTTAACATTCGTGTTGTTACGGTTACTTAAATAGTGATAGCGATTGTTATAACAAAAATGGTAGTGCTGATATTGTGATCACTTATAGTAGCGGTAGTAATGATAGCAATAATAATAATGATATATAAGAGAACACAAAAAGTAAGTGGGGAAGCAGAAGGTATAAGTAATGGTAAGATAGAGGAGACGAAAAAGAAGAGTGGAAAGATAGCTTAATACTACCCTCGCGTTCTCCTCCGACAGAACCACACGAAGGACCTCAGAAGGAAAACCTTGTCGGAGATATAAGATTAACCGGTATAGTGGGAGTCGTGAATCTCAGGCACAATGGAATGTGTCCCGATTTACAGGACGTATGTTGCCTCTCACCCTTCCCCACAGCCGTCCCAACCCCCACACCCAGACCCCACTCCCCGAGCTGTGGGACGATCAATGAAGATGGAGTCATCCAGAATTTCCAGGGATTTCCGGTGAGATAATTAGCGGTTGTATAAGGAGGGAAGGAAGGATGGCTAGATAGATACATAAGGAGCAGAGAGAGAAGGAGGAGGAGGAGGAGGAGGAGGAGAGAGAGAGAGAGAGAGAGAGAGAGAGAGAGAAGTAAAGGTTACGAACATGGACATTATGGACATTAAAAAACAGTGGACTTGCGCATGTTGCTGTGTATCACATGAGTTTGATTATAACCATAGATTAAGCGGCACAAAAGCTTCTCCTAAAATAGAACATTCACGTAGTGCTTCCCAAAATTATAATGTGCTTTCGGAATTTAGGAAATCTAGGATCTTAATCGCCGTATTCACACAGGATAATCAAGCGCAGTTTGGTCAATTTCCCTGGATGGCCGCCCTCAGAACACTCCGGCCGTTCGCCGACGACCCCGCATACGGCTACATTGGGGGCGGTTCCCTCGTTCGGCCGGGGGTCGTCATGACAGCGGCTCACAAAGTGCATGAGTGCGTTCTAATACGTGTTTTCTTGAATATATAATTTTGCGATATATGTGTGTTTGTGTGTGTCCATATACATATATATTGATAACTAGATAGATAGACAAAAAAAAAAAAAAATATCTTTATGTCTGCGTGTGCGTGTGTGCATAACTTATCTGTCATCTGCAGTCGTGAGACCCAAGACCTGGTGGTGCGACTTGGCGAGTGGGACTTCAGCTCGACCTCCGAGACCATCCCGTACCAGGAAATCGCGGTGGTGCGAGTCGAAATCCATCCGCAGTTCAACAGTAGTACCCTCGCCTACAATGTGGCCCTCCTCTTCCTTGAGAGAGACGCTGCCCTGGGCCCCACCGTGGATACTGTCTGCCTTCCCGAGCACGACCAGTTCTTCGATGGCGCCCTATGCTACAGCGGCGGCTGGGGCAAGGACAGCTTCGGCCGCAGTGGGAGATACCAGGA
>NC_061825.1:30705102-30710102 GCF_019202785.1 Penaeus chinensis
CGGCCCTAAAAATACGGGCGAGAATGCGGAAGATCTTTCTCCCAGGAGGTACGGATACTCAAGCTGAGGGAAAGGAAAAATAAACAAAGAAACAACCAATCATAGAAACAACAACACAAACTAAGTAATAACTAAGTAATAGGAAATGGCACACTGGAGGTACGGATCCTCAAGCAGTGTCCCTTCTATGTGAGTGGTCCTTTTTATGTTCTGACCCTTTGTGAAATCAAAGTGCTGCTTTGGGTTTTCGTGGAAGAGAGTGCACCCTGCAAATAGTAATGCAGCATGTCACACGCCAAAGTCCAACAGAGACCAGATGTCTCCTACACACAACCATTAAAATACTTAGCTTGCAAAAACAAAACACGGATTCGTTAATCCTGGCGTGAAGCGAGGTAAATCCAAGACGAAGTAAATCTAAAGCGAGCACAATACCGAGAGCGGAACCACTGTTTAGCATAGAAGTCAGGACCGAACTGTCTTCCCCATAAGCATGGCGCGAAAACAAAAGATGCGCAAAGCTTCGCAAGACCAACCCGATAGTTCGGTAGTCCAAACAACCCAAAGGACCCGAACCACCATGAAAAGAGAGAGGGAGAGAAAAACGAATAGCCAAAATATGTAACAACCATTACTCTCTTCAGGGGTTATATTGACACTTTGGAAGCGTCGCCAAAAATATAGAGTATTTAGAAAATAATGATAAAGGAAAAAATACCTAGGATAACTGGTAATGTACAATTTGCGTGAAAATTGTGCATTTCGGGCTGTAACTCTCTACGGTATTGGACTTAGAAAATAAATAAATCTTTATTTTTTCTCTCGGAGACTTCAACGCCATCTAAGTAACGAGACTTGGTTTAAAATACGTTCTTTGGTTATTTTTATAACCATGTTCACATTAGTTCGTAACACTGTCTTTGGCTTTGGTCACGGCTTATGAAGTCGTACTAGAGTCACGTGGGCGAGGCGCGAATGTCTGGTGAAGCACCAGCCTCGTGCGGATGCACAGCGAGGGCGCCCGCATCGTTGGTGGAAGCGGAGCCCGGGACGTTTAGTTTAGTTCTTTATTTACCACCCTGGCTAACTGCACAGGCGTGGGCAAGCTGTGGTACATTTAATGCATGGTCATAACATTACATAGTGTTACATTTGAATTTTAGCCTATAACATTGCTATGAGTACTTATATCAGTTTAAGGAAAGGAACAATTGCACAGTCCTTTATCCACTCATCTGCCACGCCGGCATATAGCTTGGGCGTGGGAAAGCATTAATACATTTTATATTCGGTTATGTGATACTACATTCCAAATTTAGGATACAACATAAGTATATCTTCTAGGGCATCAGATGATATGAAGTAGTTACATAGTTCTCCGTACCTCATGCTAGGTGGCCTGAAAAGCTGTATCACATGGCACTCTGAGATATAATGTACAAGTGTTCGCTTATATTCTTCATTACACAGTTTACACTTAGTTTCTTCGACATTACAAACTGTACTGACCTGCCAATACAATCTATACCCAAGCCTGATTCTTGCAGTCACAACATCACACTGTCTTGTTCTTGTTTTATATAAACCATAGATGAAGGAATCTTGCCTAAACCGGTCATAGTGCTTTATGCTACAGCTTTCAGGGCGCTGAGAATTAATCAACTCAGTCAAGTCCTCTCTGAAGGAGGCTTTAATGATGTAGAAAATCCTAGAAAGAGGTATCCCAAGATCTATGTCCACACTTTGTTTGTCACATGCTGACTTTGCTAGGCGATCAGCATGATCATGCCTAGGGATTCCAACATGCGATGGAATCCACACAAAACGTATATTATGGCCTCGTTCTTTTGCACGATACACGTTTATCCTGATGTCATTTGCAATATTTCCCGCACCTTTGTCTAGAGTGTTCAGAGCCTGGAGAGCACTCTGTGAATCGCAGAAAATGACCCCTGAGCCTTGTTTCAATAGAAATTCGGTGGCCATGAGTATTCCTGCCAACTCGGTTTGCATAGTGCTAGCCCAGTCATGAACCCTCCTACAATCCTGGTGCTGCAAAATATTGTTTTTATATACAACAAAAGCGCATCCTGCTCTGCACCCAGACTGCAAGGACCCGTCAGTGTAGCATTCATATACATTGGAAAGAGTGTCTAGATGCTCATTTATACTTGCAAGTGCATACTGTTTAAGTATAGCAGGGGGGGCACTGTCTTTTTTGGGGGCAGTCGTATAATATACACTTAGGTCCGACATTTTCCACGGTGGTACAGAACGTCCATGTAGGGTCTTAGTTATGGGAATGTTCAGCTGAGCTAAGTGTTTACACGTCACTTGTAACCATGAATTTGAGTATGAATCGGTGTTGTTATTCAAAGTTAGCTCTTCTATTCTGTGTTTTAGTTGTCTTTGGAACTCTGTACAATGGAGGGGTTCTCTAATTGATTTGACACTAAATGTGGTATTTATGTATAATATTCTTTCATAAACAGAAGGCAAATTAAGTTCTGTTCTCATATTCACAATCCTTGTTGTTCTAGGGGCACCAAGAATGATCCTCATGGCTTCATTTTGGACACTTTCTAGACTAGTCAACTCTGATTCCTTGAACAATACTAGGTGCAGCGCATGGTAATCTATGACCGACCTTATGTATGACAAGTAAAAGATTCTCGCAATATTGACATTAATACCATGGTCTTTGCCGACAAGTGTCTTAAGTGGCTTCAGTCGCTCCCACAGCCTTTTCTTCAGGTTTTTAATGAACTCTGAATCATTAACAATCACCCCAAGGTATTTGTATTGATGGCAGAGATCTAGCTCAACGTCATCTATATGAAACCTTGGCAGAGGGATTGTCTGTGGGTTAAGTGCCTTTGTTTTTTCAGATGAAATTATCAAGCCACACTCAGTAGCCCTTGCAGAAAGTATATCTAGAATCTCTTGCATTCTCTCCTCGGATGAGGATTTAATACAAATGTCATCGGCATAGCAAATAATGGAGTCATTGCCTGCAAGTGGTATATCGCCCAGTAATCTATGCATTAGGATATTAAATAGCATGGGACTAAGTACGCCTCCCTGAGGTGTGCCGAGTTCAAATACTTTTGCATGAGTACTTTTAATGCCCCTGAAGAGAACCTGAGCCGATCGATTCGACAGATACATTTGAATCCATGTTAACAGTTTTCCCTGAATACCAAAGCTAGCTAGTTGCTCAAGGATAATTTCCCTGTTTGCAATATCAAAAGCAGATTTAAGATCAAGAAATACGGTTTGCATGCCTGGGTTTGAGTTTGTTAAGTACTCTGCAAAACAGTGCTGACTGCTACGCCCTGGGAGAAATCCATACAGTCTGGAGGATAACTTAGCATTTATGCGATACATGAGCCTGTTCAGAATTATTCTCTCAAGTACTTTGCACAGACAGGAGGTCAAGGAAATGGGTCTGTATTTATCAGTATTGGGTTTGGGTATAGGAATGATTAAGCTTTTAGTCCAGGAGCTTGGGAGGATTCCTTGTGATAGGCTGAGTCTATACAGATGTAAAAGTGGGTTGCCTGGTACCTGAGCAATGTGACGAAGGACGCTGTAAGTAATGCCGTCCTCGCCAGGGGCGGTTGCCTTACCTTTCAGAAGGGCATTGCTTAGTTCCCACTCAGTTATTTCGACAAAGTCGGAGGGGTCAATAGCAGCACATGCTATTGCTATATTGAAATTTCTATCTATTTTCGACTTGTTGAGCTGATTTTTTATCCCTTGTGGAAGTGAGTGTACTTGAGAATTTCCTGCCCACTGCTCTAGCAGCATATTAGCCTGTTCCTGTGGACTGTGGAACTGCGGTGTTGTGAGGGCTTTACCTGTCAGTCTATTAATTTTTCTCCATACGTCAGCTATAGAAGTTTGACTATTGATACTTTGCAGAAATTGTTCCCAGTATTTACTACGAATCTGAGTTTTTAAATCTCTGGATTCCTTGGTGGCTTTCATAAACTGCAGAAGATTATCTGTCGTCTTATTATCTTTATAGCAATTAGCAAGCTCCTGAACCCGTATATATTCCTTAGCCAGAATTGGGTCATTGATCCACCTCGGTGCATGGGAGGTCTGGGGCCTCTTTTTCTTTGAGAGTTTTCTTGAACAGACCCAAGTGTCATAGTAGTCAGTGACAACTTTGATTAGATCCTGAGAAAATTTCTCAACAGATGTTACTTCATAGGTGTTATACCAGTCATAGACCCGTGCCTTGAAGTGATGCTCCAGGCCCGGTGGGATAATTATTCGGAGCCTAGGTGATCTAGTGGCTGAATTGGTGTCTACAGTATAATCTGTTCGTATTGCAAAGTGGTCACTAACTAACTCTCGCACCAGTGAAGTACAGACATTACCATGAACTAAATTTTTGCCAAATACATAGTCTAATCTGCCACCTCCCAAATGAGTCTCTGCTTCTGTGTCATATACTGTCAGTGATCTACTATTGATAAAATGTTTGAATTCTTCCCCATTACTATTACGTTGGTTGTCTCCAAAGTGTGGATGCCTTGCATTGAAGTCGCCCATACATAACGTGCTTTGGTTGTGAAAATTGGGGAGAGAACTAGCCAGAAATTTGGAGTATCTGGCATATACATTATACAGTGAAAAATAGCCAGTGGCAGTCTGAATTTTTAAATGATGAAATTGAACATCAGTGTTCTCGGATTTTTTAACTAACTTATGTGGCAGTGCTACCTTCACATATGTCAACAATCCAGTCATGGCTGTATTCACATATGAATAGTATCCCTGAATTGCAGGTGCTATTTTCATCTTAGCAGCAGCAGCAAAAGGTTCTTGCACGCAAATAACATCAGTATCATATTTACGGATATAAAACTCTAGGTCATTCAGCCTAGGCTTTATACTACGCATATTCCATGATATAAATTTGATTGTCCGTTTATCCATAAGTGAGTAGTGTTCTATTAGGCAATCTGTACCTCATGCTGTTATATCCT
>NC_061825.1:30717602-30725102 GCF_019202785.1 Penaeus chinensis
GAGTGGCTTCAGTGACAATAAAACTAAATAACATTTACAAGTCATAGATTGTTCAAGTCTGTACTCCAACCTGCCGGCGTAGTGATGAAGAAATAGAGAGCCTCTATGAATACATTCAGTTAGCCAGCGAAAGAGTAAATCACATTTTGCAATAATTATTTTAATGCCAAAAGAGGTAAGAAGGAAAAACCGTAGAGGGGAATCACGGAATAGGCACTAGGAAAGAGAGGGGGCAAATGCTAGTCGCTTTTGTGGAGGCTTGATCACTCAATATCATGAATACATTCTTCCAACAGAGGACATGAAATTCGTCATCTGACATAAAAAAAACAAAAAAAAATCATAGTAAAAATGTGGAAGCTGTAAATAAAATGAATGTTGGCAACGGCCATAGAATGGTCAGAGGCCAAATTAGATTACACCTCAGAAGGGAAAGGAACAAACTCATACGAAAACCACAGCCGAATTTAGTAAACTTGAAGACTAGAGCGACATAATTTAATCTTAACATCCAAAACAGATATTCACTACTCAGAGACGATCTCAGTATTGACCAAATCAACAAGCAGTTCAGTGACACAGCTGCACTTGAAGAAGGCGGTAAGAACGTTAAGCAAAGTTCCAGCAAGCTCTCAGTAGAAACTAAACAGCTTATGCAAAAACGCAGGGTCATGAAAGTATCGTCAAACAGGCACAAAATAGAATTAGCTGAAATAACAAAGACTATGAATAAAAAGAAGAGAGATGTACGGAAATTCAATACTCAAATAAAAGAAACAATAATCTCAGGTACCAGCATGAAAACAGCCAAAAGGAGACTTGGAATAGGGAAAAATCAAATGTATGCAATAAAGATACTAGACGGAGAAGTGACGTATAACAAGAATGGAATTACAAAAGTAGTGGAAGCCTTTTACAGGGATCTATACAGCCCAAATGACACGGATAAAAGCAAACGTGATTCCTAGAGACATAGCTAACATCACAACAGAAGAAATAAAAAGAGCGCTTAGAGGCATGGAGAGAGGGAAAACACCAGGTGAACATGGAATTAGTATAGACCTTATAATAGATGCAGGAGAAATTGCAACAGTGACACTAGGTAATCTCTTTTAACAAATGCCTTCTCAACGACAAAAAAAAACAACAACCTCCCAATCCTGGAAAAACGCAACGATTTGGTGCATAAAAATGGGAATAGGAAAGATCTTAAAACTACCGACCCAGAACACTCCTTTCAGTTACCGACTGTTCACAATAGTCATTACAGCTCGCGTCTCTGACAGTCTGAATTCTAACCAGCCTAAAGAACAGGCAGGCTTCCGCAGTGGATTCTCAACAATAAACCACATCCACACGCTCACCCACATAAAATAAAAAAAATAAACGAATATAGAAAACCTCTTTGTATGGCATTCATCGATTACGAAATGGCATTTGACTCTGTACAAATACCAGCAGTACCAGAAGACATTCGAAGACATGGGGTAAAGGAGGTATATTGTAAGATATTAGAAGATATATACAACGATGGGACAGCAGTTATTAAGCTCCACACGGAAACCAATAAAATGCCAATTAAAAAGAGTGTTAGACAGGGCGACACCACCTCACCATAGCTGTTTATAGCTTATCTTGAGGAAATATTTAAAAAGCTAAAATGGAACGGAAAGGTCAAAACAGGAGACGAATTCCTAAACAATCTAAGATTTGCAGATTATATATATATATATATATATATATATATATATATATATATATATATATATATGTATATGTACATGTATGTATATATATGTGTATATATGTATATGTATATGTACATACACACACACACACACACACACACACACACACATATATGTATATATATGCGTATATATGTATATATACATATATATGTACATATGTATATACATATATTTGTATACATATATGTATATATATACATATATATATGTAGTATAAAAATAATAATAATAATAATAATAATAGTAACAATACTCATTATAGTGATAATGATAGTGACGATCGTGATAATTATAATGATGATCGTGATTACGATGATGATGTTGATGTAGTAATAACAACAATAATAATAGTAATGATAATGATTATAATAATAACAATAGTAATAATTATAATTATAATTTTCATTATCATTATCATTATTGCTGTTATTGTTATTATAATCATTATACCTATAACATATACTATAAATAGTAATAATTATCCCGCAATGATAACACTAATGATAATACTAATAATAACAATAGTAATGTAAACAAAAATGATGATAATAAATTATAATAATAATAATAATAATAATAATAATAATAGGCAGCTACCGTGGTAATGATAAACATAATAATAATAATTATTATTATTGTCATTATTATTATTATTAATATTATAATTATTACTATTATTATTACAATGTTAATAATGATAATAATGATAATATTAATGATAATAATGATAATAATATTGATGATAGGCGGCCACCGTGGTGCAGCGGTAGCGGGCATGGTCTGACTCCATTAGGGTCGGTTACCCAGCGCACGTGTGTTCGAATTCTGTGCCATACACCCGAGATTATCTTTTTCAAGCTTCTCCCATTTCTGGGGTCGCTGCGGCAGATACAAAAGCCTTCCATATTTTTCTCTCTTGGGTGTCTTCTTCCCCCACGGACCACATGTCTTCCTTGATGTTGTCCATCCACCGTTGCTTCGGAAGCCCTCTTCCTCTCCTTCCCGGTGGTGCCATGCTCAGCATTCTCTTTCCGATGTAGTTCTCCTCTCTTCGCTTTACCAAACCATCTCAATCTCGCACTTCTGTACCTCAGTCCGATTTTCGTCACTCCCATTCTCTCTCGGATCTCGTCATTTCTCATCCTGTCTCTCATGGTCAAGCCACATGCCCATCTGCACATTTTCATCTCAGCCACCTCCAGTCTCCTTGTCGCCTTCGTTTGGGGTACCGTCTCCAGACCGTAGAGCATTGCCGTTGCTGGGACCCTCTTGTCGCACATCACACCGGCCATCTTCTTCCAGTTGTTCCATCCTGATTGGATCCTTCTACCGATCTCTGCTTCTACTGCGCCATCCGATTCTGCTGTGCTACTAAGGTACCTGAATTCACTTACTTCTGGCAGTTGTTGGTCTTGCATCCGTATACTTCCTATGGACACCCCGTTCAAGCACATGTACTCCGTCTTCGCTCTTGATACATTCATTCCACTCTTCTCCAGTCTATCGATCAATAAAAATGATAATTATAATCATAATGATGATAATGATAAAAGTAATAATAATTATGATAATGATATTGATAACAATAATAGTGATGAAAATAATGAAAATAATTATAATGTTAATTATAATGATGACGAAGATAATAAGGTTCATGATAAGAGTAATGATAATAGTAAAAATGATAATAATTATAATAATGTTAGTGATAATAATAAAAACGATCACAATAATAAAATAATAAGATAATAACAATAAACTGAATAATATTAAAATGAATATCGATGATATCACCATTTTTATCATCACTGAGTGCCCACGCAGCAATGCACTCACACCGTATAACGCACATTGATACGACAAATCCCTTCCTAAGAAAATATTACTCAAATTTTAGAAAGACCTTTCACCCGTCCTTTTTTTTCTCTCTCTCTTTTTTCTTCTTTTTCCTCTTTACATAATGCCTTGTGACGCACATATCCATTCCTTCAATAGGCCGCTCTCATACTTTTATTTTAGTTTTTTCGTAAAAGTGGCCTTGGAAGGGAATCAAACATTTTGGTAATGTGTCAGAAACCAATTCCTCTCTCTGTCTGTCTGTCTGTCTGTCTCTCTATCTGTCTATCTATCTACCTCTCTATCTCTGTCTATCTATCTATCACTATGTCTCTCATTCTTCCTATATTTTTTCTCTTTTTCTAAATACTTATCCGATGGACTTTTCCCAAAAAGTTCTCTGGCATAATGCGCCTTGACTCTTAGTGTGAAAGTCCGCGATAGAAAGGCAGGGATGTAGAAAAGAAAGTGAAGGAAAAAGAAATAGAGAGAGAGAGAGAGAGAGAGAGAGAGAGAGAGAGAGAGAGAGAGAGAGAGAGAGAGAGAGAGAGAGAGAGAGAGAGACGTCCTTTATAAAAAAAAAAGTCTTTATTATAGCAAATTGCACGCTGTGTTGACTACAAATGTACTAATATTATCTAAGAAAAAAATAGGAAAAAAGAAACATAAAGCTTCCTCCATCATTTCTCTCTGAAGTTTGCCAATGTTTTACTCAAGTTCGCACAAGGTTTCGAACGCACGTAATGTAAATGTAATGTAAATTTAAAAAGACCACGATTATTTGCTAGGAATATACGTCCTCCTTTATCAATAATGAGATCAAGTTTCCGCATCAGAAGCCATAATTATCCCCAAAGTTGTAGGCTAAATCATGTCAAGAATGATGCTATTCGGACACATGGTGAGAATCTCGAAGCGTAAAACGGCAAGATATAAGCGCCTGTACTTCTCTCGTCATCCGGGATATACATATTTCGTTTTAAATAAACCATGAGATTACCTCCTCAAATTTATACAGTTTGTTTGTATATCCCCAAAGAACGAGTATTTTGCCTTATGTTGCCAAATAGGGATGTTCTGGCTCACTTAAGTTTTTTTTTTTTTTTTTTTTTTTTTTGAGGTTTGTAGCAGTTGGATCGTGAAGGCGAAATATGAGGGCAGTGTTTCAGATTTTTAATTAATCTCTCTCTCTCTCTCTCTCTCTCTCTCTCTCTCTCTCTCTCTCTCTCTCTCTCTCTCTCACTCTCTCTCTCTCTCTCTCTCTCTCTCTCTCTCCCTCCCTCCCTCTCTCTCTGTCTCTCTCTCTCTCTCTGCTTTTCATTCTCTCCCCCGTGTCATCCCAAGCGTACTCTGAAAGTATTAGGGATAATGCATCTAGATACTATTAACCTTTTAAATGTTTTATTTATCTGTTTTATTTATTTATTTAAGTTACAATGTACCTCATCGATCAAACTTAATTAATTACTCATTCAGATTCCCCCGAACACTATGGTTCTTTTTTTTCTTCTGTTTTTCTTGGTTAGTTACTTAACACGCCCACACAAGGCATATACAAAACTAAAAGTTCGCTCATAATGATAATGCCTTGGATGGTGACTTACGAACAAGAATTACACTGTCTTACATGATTTTATTCATTCTTATTTATAATATCATTATAACAATGGTGCAGATGCTACTGTTAATATCAATAAGAACATTAACAATGATGATGCAATGATAATACTTACGTTAAGAATGATGTTATGATAATTCTTCTTCTTTTGCTTCTTCTTCTTATTATTATTATTGTTACTCTTCATATTATTAGTCTTGCAGTTATTATTTTTGGAATTATTGTTATTATTATTATTTTTTTTTATTATTATTGTTATTATTATAATAATAATATTATTATTATTATTATTACTGTTAATTCATCATTAATATCATTATCACTATCAATACTATTATTATTATCATTATTATTATTATAATTGTAACTATTATTATATTGATTATTATTATTATTATCATTATCATTATCATTATCATTATTGTTGTCATTGGTGTTGTTGTTGTTGTTATTGTTGTTGTTGCTATTGCTGTTGTTGTTGTTGTTATTATTATTATTATTATTACTATCATCATTATAAATAATAATAATAATATTATTATTATTATCGTCAGCAATAGTATTATTACTACTTTTATTACTACCATTATCATCATCATTATTATCATCATTGTTCCAATTATAGCTGTTATTGTTATTATCATTATTGTGATTATGGTTATTTTGATATTATTGTCATTATTATTATCATTATTGCTATTATTATTATTATCATTATTGTTATTATTTTTATTATTGTTATTATTATTATTATTATTATTATTATTATTATTTCATTATTATCATTAAAATCGTAAAGAAAATAGTAATAATGATAACATAATAACAATAATTGTTGTTATTAGCACCATTATTCTTTAAATATCGTTATTATTACTGATATTATTAGTATCATTATCATTATCATTTTCAAGATTGTTGTTGCTATTATTATTATTATTATTATTATTATTATTATTATTATTATTATTATAATTATTATTATTATTATTATTATTATTATTATCATTTCATTATTATCCTCATTATCATTATTAACATTATTATAATTTTACTATTATCATTAACATTATCATTATTATTGTTATTATCATTATTATCTTTATTATTATTATTATTATTATTATTATTATTATTATTATTATTATTATTATCATAATCATCATTATCATTAATACTATAAACATTATTTTCATAATTACTATTATCATTATCATTATAATAATATTTTATTTTTATTAATATCATTTCCATAACTATTTTTGTTTTTGTTATTATTATTATTATCATTATTATTATAACCATACTTGATGCAATTATTATTATTATTATTATTATTATTATTATTATTATTATTATTATTATTATTATTATTATCATTATCATTATTGTTATCATTAGTATTATTACTACTGTGATTATTAATTTTATTATTATTATCATTGTAATTATTATTATTATCATTATTATTATTATTATTGTTGTTGTTGTTGTTGGTATCATTATTACTATAATTTCCAATATCATCATAAAATATCTATAATAATAATAATAACGATAATGATGGTAATAATAATAATAACAATAACAATAATTATAATAGCAATAATAATAATAATAATAATAATAATAATAATAATAATAATAATAATAATAATAATAATAATAATAATAATAATAATAATAATAATGACATAATAACTACTATTATTTCATTGGCATAGCTATTCTTAAGTATCAGTATTAGTATTATTATTGTTATTATTACTATTATTTGTATCATTATTAATATTATTACTAGTACTATCATTATCATTATTGTTCTTCTTATTATTATTACTATTACTATTATTATTATTACCATTATTATGATTATCATCATTATTATTGTTGCTATTATTTTTATCATTATTATCATTACTATTATCATTATCATTATTATTATTATTATTATTATTATTATTATTATTATTATTATTATTATTATTATTATTAGTGTTATTAATTTTTCTATAATTATTGTTATTATTATATTCATGATTATAATAATAACAATAATAATATTGTCATTGTTATTATTTCTCATATTATTATTTTCATCTTTATCATCATTATTACTATCATAATTATTATCATCATTATTATTGTTATTATCATTATTATTAATATAATAATAATAATAATAATTATCATTATTATTATTATTATTATTATTATTGTTATTATGTCGTTACAATACCATTATTAGTTTTAGGAGTATTAACTTTATTATTATTATTATTATTATTATTATCA
>NC_061825.1:30735102-30737602 GCF_019202785.1 Penaeus chinensis
ATATATATACATACACATATATATATATATATATATATATATATATATATATATATATTTATATTTATATTTATATATATATATATATATATATATATATATATATATATATATATATATGTATATATATATACACACACACACAGTATGTGTGAACACACACACACACACACACACACACACACACACACACACACACACACACACACACACACACATATATATATATATATATATATATATATATATATATATACATATTTATATATGTACGGTGGTGATGAAGATGGTGATAATGATTGTGAGGTAGATGATAATGATGTTTGTAGTTGATAGTGATATAATCTTTACTATTATTATTGTGATTATTGTTATCATTACAAATATTATTATGATCATTATTATCCTCATCTCTTTCATTATTGTTATTATCAGTAGAATTATTACTGTTATTTTTGTTACTATTGTTGTTTTGATGTGTGAAATTCTTATTACTTTCATTATCAACATTCTCATTATGACATTATTATTTTCCTTATCATTAAGGGCATCCTAATTGCTTTTATTATCAGTAGCTTTATACTACCAATGTTATTGTTATTACCATGGTTAATTATTGAAGCTTTATCGGGCTAGACTTTGAGCTGAATATGTGAATGTATAGTTCGAGCGCTTATTTGATGCCTTTGTTTACAACCTGGAGCTTCCGAAGTCACTTTCCAGCCCGGAGAAAGCGAGGGCGAGAACGAACTGAAATCCAGCGGCTTAAATTCGATGTCAGCTCCAGTGATTTGGTATTCTGACTGATTGTTTTGTCTTTCTGCATTGTATTTGTCTCTCTGCATCCTTACTGTTGGGTAATCTCTTGTGGAACTATAGTATCTTTCTACTATTTTGTTGTACTTCCTGTCAAACACCACTAGTATTGTGCTGCTGATTTTTCACTGTTATTCGGTTTCAGCCATCCTTTTTTTCATTCATTTTTGCATAATATGGTGATGGTGATGTCAGGTTTTGATTTTTTTATATATAATTTCAACTACATTTGTTTCTGCATATATCTATGATTTCACCTATATCAATTATTGCCTTCCTCATCACTGCTATTTCATTCCATAAAATTTTAATCTCAATAAATGCATAAAAAGCTACTCTCCCTAGTTAGTCTTGGGGCGTAGTGGAAACTCGGCAAACATATCCCAACTCTCCCTGATGAAGAAATGTTTGCCTGGAGTCAACTTCACTTAGGAACTGATCCGATTTAATCTCTTTTTTTTTTCTTGTTCCTTTTTTTTGTCTTGCGTTAGCTCAGTCCCTGACATCGGATATGGTTTTCATCCCGTGGGATTTTGGAGAATTTCGTTTTCTTTATCAGGGTGGCAGACAATTCGTTTTCTTTCAGGACTGTTGAGAAATTTGTTTCTATTTCGGATTTGGGAAGATTTTTCCCTTTCTTTTGGGAGTGTTTGAAATTTGCTTTTATTTCGGGATTGCAAAAAATTTGCTTGGATTGTGGAGATTTTTCTTTTCAATAGGATTGTGTGTGTGTGTGTTTAAGTGTGTGTGTGTGTGCGTGTGTGTGTGTGTGTGTGTGTGTGTGTGTGTGTGTGTGTGTGTGTGTGTGTGTGTGTGAGTGTGTGTGTGTGTGTGTGTGTGTGTGCGTGAGTGTGTGTGTGTGTGTGTGTGTGTGTGTGTGTGTGTGTGTGTGTGTGTGTGTGTGTGTGTGAGTGTGTGTGTGTGTGTATACATACATATATACATGTATATACTTGATTTTTTCATTTTTTTCTTCAGGAATTGTAAAAAATCCATCGTTTAGTAACTGTGTTGGCTTTAGTTCTCTCTTGGGATTATGGTCATGAGGAAATTTGCTTTTGCTCTTAGATGGTGGATATATTTTTCGCGAGTCGGGAATATTTTACCTTTCAGTTTTGTTCTCGTTTTCTTTAGGGATTATGGCGGATGTTCCTCCATTATTATCCACTTTTGATGTTTGTTGGTTACGACTTTCATTTTTTCAGTGCATTTTGTGGATGTTGTGTGTATCATAGAGGAGATAAAAATGGTAATGATGATGATGAAGATAAAGATGATGAATAAACATCTCTCTTACATAAGAATCTATTATAGAGATCATAACCCTTTTGGGGCGATTCATCGTCATAGGAAAGAAATGAACTCTACCACTGTAGGTTAAAAAAAAATGATTTGTGCGTCTCATTTTGGGAGAAAATTGTCAGTGTGAAAAATGACTTTTCTTTTCTTTTTCTCTTACTCTCTTCGCGTTTCTGTCTAAATGACTTTCTCTTTTCTATCTTTGTTTGTTTTTGTTTTTGTCTCCTTAGGTTTCTCCCTCATTCTCTCTCTCTTTAACTCCCCTTCTTTTACTAAATGACCTGTACTTATCTAGCTCTATTTTTCCTTCCTGTCTGTCTGCTTCTCTATGGAAACCTGCATCTCCCCACTCTCTCTCGGTCTCTCTCACTCTTTCTCCCTCCCA
>NC_061825.1:30765102-30767602 GCF_019202785.1 Penaeus chinensis
CTAATTTCTGTGAATAATCCAAGTCACGAATGCACTCGCATGTAGAATGGCACCAACTTTATCCATTATCCTATAACTACATCTCACACATTCTTGAAGTCGGGTGAAGATTTTCGGTGCATTAAAATTCCCAGCATTAGAAATGTACAGTAAACACTGCAAAAGTACTGAGAAGGAAAGGTGGTACAATGCGTTCCCGGAAGCAGTGGATTCATACAGTAGAATCCCAAGAATAACACAAAGATATGGTCTGATTAAAATATTTCGGGAGTGGAATGGCTAACAATCAGAATAAATAGTGTTAACACTGAAAGACGATTATTTGCTATAAAGATGAAAATGCTTATGTGTTTATACTCCCATAACGTTGAAGTGTACTAGACCAAAGGCTTGATACAACACACAATAAAACAAAAATTACTTTTACGAAAACTCCTCAAAAGGCAAGAGCAATCTCTATCTCATGCTTTCATATCAAGCTTACGTTTTCATTACTAAAAAGAAGCTTTTAAGAGAATATGCTCGTGCGCTTGTTCAATAGTTGTTAATAATCTCGCAACTTTGCTTTGTAATATTTTCATTTCTATTTTTCGATACACAAGCCTCTAATGTTTCTAGACTTCAGCGTCGATGTAATTGGACTTTTGTTTGTGTCCGTTGAAATACCTCGTCATTACAGGCTTTGAGGACGAAATGTTAGTATCTAAACCAATAAACTTTTTAACACTGTATCAAAGCCAAGATTAAATGTTCCCTTATTTGGAACCTTTGTCATGGACACTTTCATTACTATTTCATTACTAACATTTTTTTCATGTCAAACGATATCACGAATAGTGAAATTTCATCAAGTTTTCTATCCCAGTTTTGTCACTGAATCATAGATCTAATTGGAAGACAAACCTTGCCTTGAATATATTGCTTAGAAAAGAAGAGAAAAGAAAAGAAAAATTAACATTGTGAAGGTAAGGGTATCCTCCAAGTGAATCACATTTATTTTGCAATTATTTATGGTTTATATACAACAGAGAAGAGTCTGTATGAAAATAATGTAGCAGGAAGTTTGACTAATTCCGCTTAGGATAAAATATGTGACAATTTCTTCTTCATTGCGATATATATAATATCTAAAACATTTCTTTTGAACATTAGATATGTATACATAATTCGCTCACGAAATATTAGATCATAATTTTAGCAAGGAAATCAAGTAGCCTAAATTTTAGCTATTATTACTAAGCAAGCAGACGCCCAATGGATGGAAATTAAATAAATTTATCTTAAATTCTATTACAAAATTTCGACTTTAAATGTGCCTTGAGTTTAAAAGTTTCCAAAATTCCTTTGTGAGTATCACCATAATTAACACAAAAAAGGAAATGAAAACTTAAATTCTGGGTTTCCTTAACTGTTCCTATCGGACATATAAGCTTTTTTCCCATTTATTTATGTGGCTTTTGAAGCTGGAAATGGAGCTCGTATTTTGTCCCTTTTTTTCTTCTCTTCGTCTTCTTTTAATTACTTTGCCTCCCCATATGCTGCTCCCCCTCCCTCCCTCGCCCTCTCTCTTTCTCTCTATATATTTCTTTATCAATCCATTTATTTCTCTCTTACCACTTTACGCCTTTTTTTCAGTTTCCTTCCTTTCCCTCCAGCATTCTTTCGGTCTATTTTCCTGTTCATATCACATTAAAATAAAACACAAATGTTGCCTTTCCTTATAGCACTTGGAGTATAACAGATCAAATATTCGTTACTCAACCTGTAGTGCGTCTTCAGTATTTGATAGCAGATACATAAGCTGAAAATGTTCTGATGAATAGTGACTGCACTTAATAGTGGGAAATATTTTTATTGTGATATTTCTCACGTCGTTGGTGTCTTGTGGGAATCTGAATAAGATTTGATTTTCCACTAGATTAAAGAGCGTTTGCTTAACAATTTACATGGAAATCACCTCAGACCTGTTAAGATTTCGCTAAATGGTTGCCTGAAAGTCTTCTTACCTCCATAAGTACCTGCTTATCTCTGTATATATCATTATGTTAAAATCTCTCCCTTTATGGCTGGAGAAAGATAAGAAAAATCCGTTTTCGTGGACGTTGTATTAAAGAAACGTATATATCGCTTTGCTGATCTCCATTTTCTTTCGTTTACATACGTGTTAAGTGTATAGCCTTGTTTATGACTATTAATTTTACATTTCACTCTTAAGATACTAAATCCTGCATCACAACCACCTCTCTGGGCCTCATATCCCACCCGAGACTCAAATGCGCCTTCAACAGATGTATACAACAAAGGAAAGCAAGGTATTCGCCGGAATCTCGCTCCCCAACAGCCTCGCACAAGGACACTCTCGGAAACCCCGCAGCTTCCACGCCTTCCGCAGACGAGTCCCTCTCCCTCAGGGCTGACCCGGAGGCGGAAAAATGGAAATGCTGAATGAGGCTTAGTCATTAGTGAGAGCTTTTAGGAAGGAGTGGCTCGAAGTGCGGGT
>NC_061825.1:30777602-30780102 GCF_019202785.1 Penaeus chinensis
TCAAAGTAATTACATTAATAGATATAAAGCAATAAGAAAAATCCAATGAAAGACACAGCGGGAGAATATCCCAGAACCCAAATCAAAAGACAAATTACCGAGGAAGTTTTGTATAGAGCCTTCTTCCACTGACGCAAAGATTAAGGATAATGTAAGTTATGTCCGGTCGAGGGCATTAGGACGGTCAATGGTTTGAGTGACACAACAAAAGAACAGGGGAAAAGGGGGATGGGACGACTGAAGGATTTACAGAAGCGGGGAGACATAATGGGAGACCAAGGATGCGGAAGAGAAAGGATGTAAACAGGATGTACACACACACACTCAGACTCACTTTCTCTGTCTCTGTCTCTCTCTCTTTCACTCACACACACACTCTATTTTTCACTCATACGCACACACACATATACATTATTGAGATATATATATATATATATATATATATATATATATATATATATATAACGAATACTATTTTCTACAATGATTGCCTTTGTTTATCATACTATACATATGAATTCCATATATAATGAAAATATGAAACAGCCACTCAAGCCACGTGATCAGTTGTACAGAACGGGGATACACAGTTACTTTTGAGTAAGCCAGTTGGGTCAATGAAATGTTAAAATGTGCGCTTTCAGTGACTTCAGTGATTGATGCAGCAAATATCAATAATCCCCGGCAAACATATGCTCAAAATATACTGTTAATAGACCTTCCTGGTGATTTATTACCAAGTGTTATTGTGACTCTCGTAATGCCTTGCAAGCAACAGTAAGGAAGGGTTAAGATTGGCTTACACTGTCAGCTTGTACAAAGATAACTCTGAATGAGCAAGCTGATCGGAAGGCTAAAGCAGCTGCCGCTCAGCCCTGTGTTGCTCGTTTTCCTCTCCTACACACCGACTTGAAACCCAACATCCGAAGTTGTCTTCGTGATAAATGGAAAGAACAATGGAGGCATACTTCTAGATACAAACTGCGAGAGATTAGAGATGACCTTGGCAGCTGGGTGACCAGCGTCCATCCCAACAGACAAGTAGAATTTGTGTTAACAAGGATGAGAATCGGGCGCACAAGATGATGGCTAAAAGTGAAGCACGTTGTGAGGGATGCTGAGACCCATTAACGGTCGCACATGCACTAGAAAGTTGTGCAGCATTCTCAGACCAAAGACGTATGTACATGTTTCCTCCACATACACTGAAAAATGTTGTGAGGGAGGATCGTGACATCGAAAGTCGTATTAGTTTCCAAAGGGAAACTAATATTTTTTAATCAATTTAATTATGCATCAAATTTATGCAATAACTTTATACATATAAAGCATAATATTTACGCTTTGATTTTTAATATTATATTTTATTATTTTCTTTTATTTATGAAACATTTATTGATATTTTTTTTACGTTTTAAATATTTTAACAAAGCTAATGACCTTAGCTGTTGACGCGGCAGATAATGTTAAATAATTAATCATTCAAGTGTTTTGATTATGTGGACCGAAAACTACAAGGACTGGTGTCGTTTCTTATGTCTAACAATATGCTGATTGCTGTACTATCCTTTATGTGTAGAGGTGCATGTAAAACAAGGCTAGACCAAAGACCAAGTGCCTTTCATTTTACAGATCCCAAGCATGGTTGAACATTGTCAATAAGCCAGATTTGTCATCAACTAAGCAATACCAACAAGATATGTCTAGACATTGTGAGACTGGGTTGTACATGAATCCCAGATCTCCACGCCCGATGCTTTCAACAGCTCTAAACATACACGGTAGGTTTTCTCTTGAAGACTTACGCGTGGTCAGAACAATTTTTTTTTTTTCATATTTGTGGTAGTTAGTCTGCATTTATATGAAGTACGTTCTATGCTACATATTCCTGTTTCAAAGTTTTTGTTTTGGCAATGATTGATATATAAGTTCAAGAGAAATGAAAGGTGCAGCAGCCACTGACTACAACCACTAATGCTGCTAACACCATCTCCATCACCTCCATCTTGTGATAGCACCTCCATGCTGTAAGTTACGTAAATTCTGCTAACACAAGTATTTTTATCAGAATATCTATAATTATAAAAATGTATGTATACATATTCATTTTTGATCGTGTCAAGTTTGTTTGAATATTTCTATACTATATGAAAATCGTAGCCAAATCTTTGAAATATATTTATCAGTTACATTAACAACATTTTTCATTAAAGAGTTTATAGATCATATCAACATGCTTGGAATCTGAGCTTAGTTGGAAGAAAACGCAACCAGCATCTGTACAAATATTAGAGCCTATATTAATCCTTTACGTGTATTCAATGATATACACCTTCTGATCGCTGTAAATAGTTTGTACTGTTTTTCAGAGACGGTGAATTTGCGCTCCAGGAATAACGTGACAGTTTGCAAGTACAAACAAAGGATAGAAAGGTTAAAACCAAAATTTAAGAAGTTTGAAACTCGTTGGCAGAAATCCTCACATTTTTGAGGGACTGAA
>NC_061825.1:30790102-30792602 GCF_019202785.1 Penaeus chinensis
TGATAATGATAAGGGTATTAATGATAATAATGATGATAATAATGATAGTATTAATAATGATAATGATATTCGTATTAATAATGGTAACCTAAAAAATGGTAGTGATAATTATAGTTATAATGATACTGATACTGATGATAATATTAATGATAAGAACAGGAAAATGATTATAATAATAATGACAATAGCAATAATAACAATAATAACCATAATAATGGTAATTATAACAATTATAATATTAACAATAGCAAATATAATCATAATAATGATAATCATTACAATTATTATTATTATTATTATTATTATTATATTGATCGTAAACATAATACTACTGAAATTATTGGAAATGATAATATCAATGAGAACAATTACAGCAATTATAATAATAAAGACAATGATAATAATAATAATAACAATACTACTACTACAACTACTACTACTACTACTAATAATAATAATAACAATAATAATGATAATAATAACAACAATATTTAAAATAATAATAATGATAATAATAATAATAATAATGATAATAACAACAACAACAATAATAATAATAATAATAGTAATAATAATAATAATAATAATAATAATAATAATAATAACAATAATAATAAAATAATAATAACAATAATAATAATAAAAATTCTAATAATGATAACAATGATGATAATGACAATAATAAAAATAATAATAATAATAATAATAATAATAATAATATCTAAAATAATAACAATAATAATAACAACAATAACAACATCAACAATAATGATGATGATGAGGATGGTGATGATGATGATGATGATAATAATAACAATAATAATAATAATAATAATAATAATAATAATAATAATAATAATAATAATAATAATAATAGAAATTATAATATTTATAATAATGATAATTATTATAATAATGACAATAATAATAATGCTAATGCTAATGCTAATGCTAATGATAATGATAATGATATTGATAATGATAATAATAATGATAATAATAATGATAATAATAACAATAATAATAATAGTCATAAATGATAATGACAATAATGATAATCATCATCATCAATATCATAATGTTGATAATATGGTAATAATTATAATTATTGTAATAATATTCTTATATTATTAATATGGATTCACAGAGAAATTCGCAGAAAAAATCCCAATTCGTATTTCGCATACGGTACAGATTTCTGGTAAACAATATTTCATAACTTCCCTCGAAACGGTATTGCAAACTCGTCAAACCTTCAGTTCCCTGACATCTGGCAAGACTGACTCGCGATCTGATTTGTGTGTTTGATACGGCATGACGCTGCTCAAGTCAAAGTTCTTTTGAAGGTTGCTTGTAAAAATATGACTGTAGACTTTGGTTCGTCGCTGCTCGGTCAGTTTGGTATTCGTTTTATCGGTGTTGATGCTGTGCCCTGTCGGTCTTTAGCATACTTGAAGCTTATTAAGATGATTTTAGGTCACTGGCTTTGTCCTTTTATTTTATAATATCCCTGAATACAGTCAGATATAGAAAAAATGGTCTGAAATTTCATGGAACAGAATTTATTTCCATCAATGTATTTCAGCCAAGTACCAGAAAAAATCGTCCGCGTCCACTCTCATAAAACATTTATAATAAATGGCCTTACTTCGCCAGCAGTTTCAATCCTTGAGTGACCTACGACCTCCTTCGTATAAATCCTAATTGACCATGCAAGACGTGTCATGAACTCTTTTCCTTTTGATATAAATCTGAAATAAATCAAAGTAGAACCTGTAAAACTAGGAAAGAGATCAGATGAATAAGTTGTAAAAAAAAATTAAAAAGTAAAAAAGAAAGAAGGAAAGAATGAAAAAAAAAACAAAAAAAGAACTTCCAAACGCTCTCGCAATTGTGCCACGAGATTCTCAAGAGGTGCTGCAAGATGCATGTTATACTTCTCGAGTTTTATCGCCTCTTACATTTTCTATTTGGCGTGTCCATCACAAGTGCCCGGGTATTTTTGCCGGTCAGTTGCACCGCCGTACATCACTCTGTGAAGGCCATTAAGGTGAATGAAGATTTTGCGTTTGTGCTTCATGTAAAGTTAAATTTATTCAACAAAGAATGAGATGGGAAGTAGGAAATTTGACGAAGAAGAAGCGAAGGATGTAGAAAGAGGAAAGCAAGGAGAAAAGGAAGGGTTGAGGGAGTGAGTCGTTTCTGTAGCAGAATCATATTTCCGAGCTTGCAGAGTCAACGAAATACGGATATCTTTAATGTAGGCCTCTCAAACCCCCCAACACTTTGATATATTGTTTGATGTTGATTGGTGGTCGCTACAAAACACGATAGCCTCGAAGTTTGTAGAAACTTTCAAATCTCAGACCATTTTTTTTTTTTCTTCTTCTTCTTACAACCATTGTTCTTCATATATGAAGTGAAAGTATGTTGCTTGAAGTTTTGCATCTTATCGCATTCAGGCATTTACTTATCCTAGTGCCTGTAATATATCAACAGA
>NC_061825.1:30802602-30807602 GCF_019202785.1 Penaeus chinensis
AGCAATTAGAGCGACTGAGGCATAGTCCACAATGGGCCGGACAGCATGTACATAGAATGATCTTAGTACTTTGTGTCTGGCCCCTATGCGTCTCCCAGTCATTGCTCTCATGACAGACAGTCTTGCTTTGGTTCGGTCAACCAGGTACTGGACCTCCTTATGGAAGGAGAGGGTCCGGTCTATCCTTACCCCAAGGTATAGGTAGTCCTTGACCCATTCTAATTCCACTCCCTGGATTTTCAGTCTTGTGCCTCGAACTCTCTGTCTTAAAGCCATGGCTTTGGATTTGGCAGCAGAGATCTTTAGTCCCGTCCTACAACACTCCTCTGACACGAGGTCCAGACAACGCTGGGCTTTATTCTGGCTGCGTGGTCCAGTGGAGGTGATAGCGAGATCGTCTGCATACGAGATGATCTGGCACCCCACTGGGAGGTTTATGTTGAGGATACAGGACATTAAAGTGTTGAATAGGGCTGGACTGAGAACACCACCCTGTGGCATTCCATTTTCGAGCGGCATGTGCTGCGATAGGTGACCCTGGAATTTGACATTGGCAGTCCTGTTCCTGAAGTAGTCACCTATCCAAGCCAAGAGCTTTCCTCTGATTCCCTTCTGGATCAGGCTTTCCTGAATGGCAAGCGGACTTGCCAGTTCAAAAGCCTTCTCCAGGTCAAGGAATACCACCACAGCTGGGCCCTTGCTGATTGTGCTTAAGAGCGTGGCTAAGCTGTGTGCTGTGCCCATGCCCCTTGTGAACCCGTGCAGGTGTTCGTGCGGGGGTCCCGTTTTCCATTGAAGCCGGTTTAGTACCATCCTCTCAGCCGTCTTGGCCAGGCAGCTGAGCAGAGAGATGGGGCGGTACTTCCCCGGCTCCTTTGGTTTTGGGACGGGAACTATGGTAGCCCTCTTCCAACTCTGGGGTAGAGTGGAAGTTTCCCAGGACTTGTTGATGAGTTGCAAGAGTGCACGCTCACCTGCTAGTCCTAGGTGGGTGATAATGGGGTACGAGATCCCATCAGAGCCCGGGGCTGTGTTGGAACTGGTTTTATAGGCTTTCCTTAGTTCCCTCAGAGAAAAGATAACGTCTGAGTTATCGGGTTCGGCTGCCCTTTCTCTGATCTGAGCGTGTCTGTCTGGCTGTAGACGCTCTTGTCTTGCCCTCAGCTCGGCTGGCAGACTGTTGCTGCTCGTTCTCGCAGAGAACTCGTGCGCCAGTCTGTTAGCCTCTGCTTGGGGGTCGTGATGGGTGCACCTCGGGGCTGAGCGGCTGGTAGCTCGCTTGACCCGTTGCCACAGCTCTGAAAGGGTGGTTTGGTGGTCGAAGGACTCACACCATTCCAGCCACTTTTCCTGCCTGACTCTGTTGGCAGTTTCCTTGGCATCCGTGACAGCTTCCCTTAGGAGGGATAGGTTGTCAGGGGTTCTTTGCCTTCGGAATAGTTTTCGGCACATGTTCACCCTGTGGTTGACCTCCCTGATCTCGTCATTGAAGTACCAGGCGTCTTTGTGACTTCTGGACCCAGGCCGAGTTTTGGGTATGGTCTGTGAGGCTGCTTCATTAATGGCGTTTAGCAGGCTGGCTTCGAGCACTTCCACATTTTCGCTTTGTGGGGGATTGTTGCATCTCAGACAGAGGGCCAAGGCGTTTTGAAACGCCTGCCAGTTGGCCTTGTCTGTTTTCCATCTTGGATTTGGTCTTAGGATTTCGGCTGGGCCAGCATCCATGAGGGTAGTTATAGTGCCGTAATGGTCACTTGTGACGGTCTCATCGACACACCAGCCAATCCTCCCCACCAGAGTCGCAGTGGCCAGGGTGAGGTCTAGGACCCCTCCTCTGACATACGTTGGCTCTTGGGTGTTGAGGAGAGCGATCTCAGGGAATGTCTCTAGCACGTCGGCTATGTGATAGCCGGCCGCATCCGGTGCCCGGCAGGGAGCCAGGATGGGGTGGTGTGCATTGAAGTCTCCCCCTATGATCACTCGTTCGTGTGCAGCAGAAGCACAGACCTGGCTGATGTCTAAGCTTTTACAGCGTGGCCGGCTGTACACATTGTACAGTTTGAGGGGCCCCCCGGCCAGGTGAACCTCGACGGCAAGGGATTCAACATCATCTCCACAGTGCGATGCATCGGCTATTGCGGAGCAGGGGATTGTTGCTCTCACAAGGGTGATCAAGCCTCTCTTGCCAGGTGTTCGTGGCAGTGTGAAGGCATGGTACCCTGAGAAGCGAACAGTGTCCACTGTTAATGTCTCCTGGAGCATGACAATGTCAATGTTCCTTGATCGCACTACTGCTTGGAGAAAAGCGTTCTTTGCAGAGAAGCTATTGATGTTCCACTGTAGGATGCTTAGATGGTGTGTCATGATGTTACTCAGTGATAGTTACATCAGAGACATCGTCGGAGTCTGACAACTCCATTGCGAGGTCCTCGCTAGTTGAGGGCTCCTCGTCTGTTGTCAGGCTATCCTTGGGTCCACTGGGGGGTGGAGAGCCTTTGGTAGCTCTGACTTTGGTTGGTTCGGCTTTTCTCTCAGGCTTTTTCTTGGCTGGCCTTGCTGGCCTTGCCTGGGCAATATCAGCGTGATCTGGCTCTGGCTGCACAGATTCAGCCTGTTTTGGCTCTGCCTGTGAAGGCATGGCCTGGTTTGGAGTGGGGAGGGGAGTCTCGTCCTGGGGTGAGGGTGAGGCTGGTTTTTCTCTAGTCAGCTTTCTTCCCTTCAGGGCTGCGACAGTCTGGGTCATTGCCGTCATGGCGACCGAAACTGCCTTCTCGGCCTCCTCACTCGACCTCCCCAGGGCTGTTGCTACTGCTGTGACAACAGCAGTTAACAGGAGAGTCATATCGTCCTCGTCAAAGAGGAGATGATCATCTGTTGGGGAGGTTTTTGTGGTGCTCTTAGAAACTTTTTTCTTTAGTTTCTTTTTCTGCACCTTTGGCATTGTCGGAAACTCCTTTTTGTTGGAGACATCCGGTGTCGGCTGGGGGGCGGCTTCCTTCCTCTTAGGAGGTCGGGGGGCCTTTTCGCTTTTGTTCCTTCCCCAGACATGGGTGCCCGGTGGGGCAGGAACAAAGTCTGATCGGTTTTGAGCAACCTCTTGTCGCCTGAGGGCCGCCTTTTTCCTGACAGAGCAAGTCAGGCTCCAGGCATGATGCTTCTTGGCACAGTTGGGACATTTGGCTGTTGTGTCCCTCTTTTCCTCTTTGTATGCCTTGAGGCATACCTCTGTGTTGTGTGCCTTGCTACAGACACCACATTTAGGCTTGGCTGTACAGTTAGCCTTGTGGTGACCGTATTTCTGGCACTTGAAACACCGAAGTGGTTCTGGCACATACGTTCGAAGGTTGTAGGTGCCCCAGTTACCCAGATCAAGGGTAGTGGTTGGGGCACCTTTCATGGTCACCAGGACTTGCCTGGTTGGGGTCTTCCCCTTCGACATTCGGGAAGCCTGCACGACCTGTGGGTGTGAAGCGATCAGCTCCACATCGTACGAGACTGAGAAGCCAAGTAGCACCATCTTGGTTCTCTTTTCCTCGGGAATTAGTGGGGAAAGACTCACTTTTCTCCCATCAGTTAGCTCCTTCGTTTCCCGGAGGAAATTTAAGGTAGCTTGATCTTTGGGCATTATGATCATGCCCTGATCTCGGGCGACCCGGATCGACAACCGGATTTTCCGTTGCAACTCCAATGCCCTGACCAATTGGTAGGCATTGTCGAAGCCTTCGGGTTTAGCTGGCACTTTGAACTGGGTGAAGCGTTTAGGGGGTCCCGACTCTTCATCAGAGTCGGTATCCGGCCTCGGACGCTTCGGCCCGCCCTTTCGGCTTTCGGGCTTGTTTGAGGAGGCAGGAGCTGATGCGGCTGGTTCAGCCTGCTCTCCCCTCTCAGTCGGGGAGGCCGTCTGTGAACTCAGGGGCCTCCCTGGCTTAGCTGCTGGCCTGGAGAGGCCAGCTCGCGAGTCAAGATCTTTGACTATTCGGTGGACAGACCCATTGGCTTCGGTCTTGTCCACCTTAGCAGCAGGGGTGACAGTGTCATCCTGTGCTTGGGGCTTTCTTTTGCCACCGGAAGGCGCATATGCCTTCATGGTGACTACCGTGGTCTGGGCCTTGCGCGGTTCGTCAACTGTAAGTTAAGTCTGAGGGGGGTGTTTGATTGTTTTTTCCATGAATTGGTAAGTGCTTCATCCTCTCACGCCCCCACCCACCACGGAGTCCAACAAGGGGAAGCTGAGTGTCAGAACCAGTGTCTAACAGCAACAGGAGTGATGAGAGGATATACGCAGCCAATAGCCATTGTGACGGCACTCACGGACCATTGTGAGTGCCAATGGCGGCATGACTGCTTGACCCTAGCCTCCCGGGGGAGACCAGCCGATTGACCGTGACCGGGCCGGGATCAGGCCGCCTGTCTTGCTGGAATAGAGGACCAAAGAGGCGTGTTGCTAGCCGCAGGGCGTACTCGTTCACGGCATCGCTCAACCTCCAGGACTCCCGTCTCCACAGCGCACAAGGCTGCCTCGCACGGCAAACGCGTGGGTAGGTGTAAACCCCTGGGGAGAGACCAGAGGGGATGCCCTTCCACCTACGAGACATCATTGTTTGGAGCCTTTTTGCTCAGCCCTCTGAGGCAGCCACCCAAAGGTTGCTTCACCGCAGTGAGGGAAGAGGAGTCTTGCACTTTTACCAGGCAGTTCCTTTCATCCCTCTGAAGCAACCACCCAAAGGTTGTTTCACCTCAGTGAGGAAGGAAAGGACCTGTGTCTTTTCAAAGTAGTTCCCCCTTCCCTCTAAAACAGCCACCCAAAGGTTGTTTCACCTCAGTGAGGGAAGGGAGGTTTTGCGTTCTTGTCAGGCACTTCCTTTCGTTCCCCTGAAGCAACCACCCAAAGGTTGTTTCACCTCAGTGAGGAAGGAAAGGACCTGTGTCTTATCGAAGTGGTTCACCCTTCCCTCTAAAACAGCCACCCAAAGGCTGTTTCACCTCAGTGAGGGAAGGGA
>NC_061825.1:30812602-30815102 GCF_019202785.1 Penaeus chinensis
AGAGGAGGGGAGTGGGGGGGGGGGGTATGGCTTAAAGGGATAGCGGAGGAGTAAATTTAAAGGAGATTTGGGGGAGAGATGGGATGGTCGAGAAAGGGAAAGGTCGTGAAAGGTCGTAAAAAGGGGATAGGGAGACGGGAGGCAAACATAGAGAGATGAGAATAAAAGTAGGAAAGAGAAGTACCCCTCATTCTATTTCCACTTTCGGGTCACACTGTTATTATTATTTTCATCATCATCATCTCATCATAACTTCCATCATCCTCACTATCAACATCATCACAACCATCATCATAATTACAATTAGTGTGTGAATGTGCCTACAGTTACATGTGTTTCGCTTTATTCCTGTTTTCTCTGCACTCTACCAAATAATCATGTATATTCTGCTACGAGCAAAGAATATTGCCAGTGCTTTTCGAAGAATTCCTCTGAGGAATGATATACTTTGTTAGGATCTTTATATTGTTTTGCAGAATTTTTTCTATGTTTTTTTTTTCATGTTATGATACTGTTTATGAAAGAAATAATGCAAAGATGAATATGTGAATTTGTTTGCCAGTTACTGCAGTCACCCCCTTGTGCAGATTAGAGATGAACAAAAATAATGAGGGAAAGAGAAGGTCTGACCGTTATGAAAACAAGTCTCTCCGATTGATCCTCCTCGCGCCCTCTCTCTCTTGTCCCTCTCGACTTATATTTATTTCTAACCTTCCTTTCTATTTACCATCATATTCTTTTATCTCTCCATCTATCTATTTATCTCTTACTCTTTCACTCTGTGTGTGTGTGTGTGTGTGTGTGTGTGTGTGTGTGTGTGTGTGTGTGTGTGTGTGTGTGTGCATATGTATGATTACATACGTGTGTAATTCCCGTCGAACAATGAAGGGAAGTACAGGAAAACACACGAATATGCCGGAGGCCTTTTCGCATTTACTGCTTCATTAGGGAATACAGAACAAGAGATATATAGAAGTATATATACATGTACTTGGCGGTCAGGTCACGTCGGTGAGCAGGTAAGCGACGACCTTGGCTAGTTCGTGGCTCCCTGTTGCGGTGTTGTTAGTTGAATGAATGAACGCCGCTTCTACCGTCTTTCTTTGTCGTGGGGGCAGGCCTTGTTTGAGGATGGAGGCCTGGGGCCACTTAGGGAGATGGCCATCGGTGTCGACGTGAACAACGAAAGCGCTCCTCTTGTCATGTCGTCGGAGGGCGCTGCAGTGTTGGTCTATTCGTTGTTCGTGGAGGCCTCGTCCTGTCTCACCTATGTAAACTTTATCGCAGCCGCTGCAAGGTAGGTATGCTATACACCTGGCTAAGAGGTCTGTTGTGGTCTGACTTCTTTTCCCTTACGATATCTCCGATCTTCTTACCAGACGTAGTGGCTTTCTTCATCGTATGCCCAAACAGGGCCTCCAGGTGTTGCGTCAGCTGCGAGTGTGGGATGATGATCCTGTGTGTTTTGTTCTGTGTGGCGTCCCCTCTTGATCTAGACATGATCTTTTCTGCCTTGCGTCGGAGGTGGGTGAGCAAAGTGCGAGGGTAACGGAGGCGTTGGAAGGTATTGCTGACGTATATTTCTTGCTCTGTATGCCCTGATGAATCAGTAAATGCGAAAAGGCCTTCGTTATATTCGTGTGTTTTCCTGTACTTCCCTTCATTGTTCTACTTGCATGATTACATACATACATACATACATACATACATACATACATACATACATACATACATACATACATATGTAGGTATGTATATATATAATAAATATATATATATATATATACATTTATTTATATATAAAGTAGAAACCGTGGTACTTCTAGGGGAAAAGCAACAAAAAATAACTTTTAATTCTTCAAAACACCAACGTTTCGAGTGTTCAACACTTATCATCAGTGAGGATTCAAAACATTATCCTTAATTTAAACATACAGATATACAAAATACAGATTTTTAAATTTATTTGTAGAGATCACAATTAAATCAAGGATTATACAATATACTAATGTAGTGAATATCAGAGCCGTTGAATTACTATAGTAAACTTAATATATAAATAATGGAAACCATGAAATGAGTTAAACATTTCATTACCTTAGGAGTATTACGCAACTTGACAAGAAAATTGTAGGATATATAATATATTTTCTTTAAATACAACAGAATTCTAACATAATGCACAACAAATACATATCAAATGAGAAAACCTATTAGGAAACTTATTAAGGTGGTAATATTGTTCTTTTACAAGTAAAATTGACATAAAAGGCATATTAGTGAAATATCAAAACATTGCATTATACAAGATAAAATATGTGTTAAGAATCTAAAGATGCTAATGAATGACTTGTAATGTGAGAGCATGATATAATAACCATTAAAACCGGAAAAAAAAACTAGAGAGCCAACGTCCCTCTGTCTGAGCCTCCTGGAGGAAACAGAGCGTCTGGGCTTTTACAGAACAAAAACACAACGGCCTATTAAAAATTGCAAAAGA
>NC_061825.1:30837602-30840102 GCF_019202785.1 Penaeus chinensis
ACTACTATTATTATGATCTCACAATTTTTATCATTACTATTAATATTATTATCATCATTATCATCATCACCATAGTAGTGATAATAATGATAATGATAATCTAGGCAGCCAATGCAACTTAAACTAGGGTTGTGAATCGTAGAGTTTAAACGCGGTGATCGCATTCCTTAAGGCAACATTTCTAACCCGACCCTTTAAAAAGGACAGGATTCAGTACCCATTAGCGGGCATGGATTCGTAAAGGTTAATCAGATTCCAAACACGAACTGGTAAATTGCCCTTCAGGACTCGCAAATTAGATGTCGGCATCAAAGCTTTCAATCCCGAAGGACATCGTAAGTTCCACCTCCCCGAATCCTTGGGTAAAGATGACTGCCAATACGTTTAGGAGGACGCAATCGCTTCGAAGAAATCTGCAAACACTCGTCTATAAGCGGAGAGGAGGGGGTCGGTACAGGTTTGGAGGAGGGACAGAGTTTGGGAAAAAATTATTATAATTCCTGGTCGAGTGTATGTTACAGTGTTGATATATTTGTTCATAATTTGTCTGGGAATATTTGCATGATAATAATCTTATTGTTCTTGATAACAGTCATAACCAGTAATTAACAGTGGTCACTATGATAATGATGATATCAGTGAGAACAATAATTATAATGATGGGGATAATGATAACTACAGACATGGAAAAAGTAATAACGATAATGATGTTGGTAATAGATATGCTGTGATGATAATGATACTAATGAGGAGGTGATAATTATAAAACCAGTCTAAGTAATTATAAATTGATTAATAACGAGAACAGCAATATTAATAACAATACTAATGCTAGTGATAATGACTTTGTTAAATGTCCTTACATCCCCTGCAATGTGGAAATAGACACGGGTTAGAAAAAAAAAATGCCGAAAATGGCCACAACTTTACCATGATACACGGCTTCATCACGGCGCCTGCAGCACGGTATCTTTTACCGTGATGTCAGCTTTTATCGCATAAAGCTCTTTGAATATGTAAAACAAATAGCTAGAAATATACACGTGATCCGCCCGTAAGAAGAGATCCTTTTCTAAAATATGAGATTGGGTCTTGATAGCTTGCCATTAAACAGCGAGGCTATTGACGTTATTTATATCACGTAGTTTAAAAAGAAGGGATGAGGCACAGAGAAAAGAATGAGTGTTTTATATCGTTGCATCTTTTTTAAACACTTTCCTCCCGCGGTCGCCAGGACAATACCAATATCTGAAGGCTGTTACTTCTTTTCTTCTTTATATTCACATTCATAAATTCAGCTTATAAGAATATGACTCTATTTACTTACCTTTGCGGAGAAGCCTGGCTGTCTCACACAATGTCTCGAGGGCAAACGCACACAAAGGGATCTTACTTCATCTTGAGGCCGTTGAATAGGGAGATTTTCGTATACTATTATGGCTTTAAACACATTCTTTCTATTTTTAGGTAAGGGTAAGAAAGAGGGAGAAAAAAATCTAATGTAAGTTGCGGAATGTACTATTATCGCATTAATAATCCTTGTGGTCGTCACACCTATAAAGAGAACGTGATTATATATTTAGTATCCTTTTTACGTTATATCATTCCTAAACATCATTAATATTATCATTGGCTTGATAGTGGCATATATCTTATCATCATTAAAGCTGTTCTTTGCATGATGTGTTATGTTTATTATGCAAATATCATCATTATACCATTATATATATATATATATATATATATATATATATGTTATTTATTATTAACTTGGTATACAGTGCATAGTTAAATGGACGATTCCCTATACATTCACCTCAATCACCTTCTGCACTACAGGTTAATTCTTACCCATCGTAGCAACACATTTCATTAATATAATCACTTCACGAATAGTCACTTCACCAAAAGTAATTTCACTGTCCTCATTCACGTATTTCCCAATGGATGTTTATTGCTTAAGCCTAATCTTTACATTACATAGATAAAGTTTATTGCACTTATTACTTCGAATTCGCTTCTACAAGAAATAACACTTCAATTTTTCCAATCAGCAGTCATACCTCTCATTTGCTAGTATTTGTACTTTTGTATATAGGATGATTATATTCATCTACATGAATTGTAATTGTCGAAACAGTATTATTATTCATATAATTTTTATCATCGCCATAATTAATGTTAGCATTAGTATTAGGATTATCATTTGAATTAGGATTAGTGTTAATGCCAGTATAAGTATTATTATTATCCTTATTGTTACTGTCAACCTCATTGTCATCATCATTATTATTATTACTCTTATCACTCTCATCAATATTATCATTATCATCACTTATTATTGTCGTAATTATTAATAGTAGTAGTTGTACTAGTAGCAGTAATACTAAATATCACTTTCGTTACCATATTCATTATCAGTAGTAGCAGTAGTAATAGCAGTATCATTATCGTTATTATCATTATTACAATTATTATTATTATTTTTATTATTATTATC
>NC_061825.1:30847602-30850102 GCF_019202785.1 Penaeus chinensis
TTTATTCTACTGTTCTCAGCCGAGCTTGTAATCGTGGTATACATGATATGATATGATATATGATATATGTATACGTACATACATACATATATGTGTCTGTGTGCGTGTGTGTGTATTTCCATGTATACACACTAATATATATATTTTCCATTCGTAGTTACACTGAGAAGTTTATTCAAACGTACTCTCTTTTCCCTTTATTTTCCTTCCCATCGATGCTGTACCTCACTTCCATCCTTACTTCGTGAGAATTTTTACACCCTTAACACCTTAGGCAATAGCTTTCTCTGAAACCTACAAATACGAAGCACAAGATCTGCTGAAATACCTCTCACGTTTTACTTCTCTTCTAGTAACTAAACCATGGTGCGACATTGCCCTCTGCTATGAAATAAATCATACCTTTGTCTTTATGAGAAACGTTTTTTTTCTGTATATTATTCCTCTTACACTGATGAGCTCATTCTCTTATATCTATCATAGTTTTGATAACAAATCTTAATCCTTACATTTCCTTCAGAAACTAAAGTTGTCTGTGTCTGTTTCATTAATTAACAAGACGATCAATTCAAACATAGTAAGTATGTAGAATCAAATCAAGAAAAAAACATCAAAATACAATTCACAGTAATGGTACTCACTCTATAGAGGACGACGCCCACTATCCACCCTTTCTAATAGTTTCCATGCAAGTCATTGGATTCTCGTTAACTCAGCCTACCCTTAAAACATTTCAGAGAGTTTAGAAAGACACTACTTCAGGCCATTGTGAAAGTCATACACTCTAATAATTGTTGTTCGGTGGTGCCTATAGGGGGATGAGCTATTTGTCGCAAGGAAATTAATACATACCATAATCTACATATGCCTCTATCTCTATCTACAGACACACACACACACACACACATATGTGTGTGTGTGTGTGTGTGTGTGTGTGTGTTAGCGTTAGTGTGTGTATATATATGTATATATATATATATATATATATATATATATATATATATATATATATATACATATATATATGTATATATAAATATATATATATATATACATATATATATATATATATATATATATATATATATATATATATATATATATATATATATATATACATACACACACACACACACACACATATATATATATTTATATAAATATATATATATATATATACATATATATACATATATATACATATATATACATATATATATATATACATCTATATACATATATATATATATATATATATATATATATATATATATACATATATATACATATATATACATATATATACATATATATACATATATGTATACATATATATACATATATATACACATATATTTATGTGTGTGTGTGTGTGTGTGTGTTTATATATATGTATATGTATATATATGTACACACACACACACACACACACACACACACACACACATATATATATATATATATATATATATATATATATATATATATATATATATAAATATATATATATATATATATATATATATATATATATATATATATATATATATGAGTAAGTGAGGTTTTCACATAGCAAGTTTACACAGTTTGTAAACCTTGAAAATAATTTTATATTTAGGGAGAAAAGAAAATAAAGGAGAAAGGGAAGGGCGAGATGAAGATGGAAATGAGGTAGGGGAGGAAAGGGGATGACAGCTGAGATAAGGAAGAGAGAGATAAAGAAGAAAGAAGGTGAGGGATAGGAAAATAGAGAAACAAAGTGTAAAGGTAGAATAGAAGTGGGGAGGAATAAATCATAGGAATAGAGGGAGAGGGGAAGGGCAAGGAAACCAAAACTACGATAAAGAACGCGTGAAAGGATGGTAATCTTATTGTAGAATCTATCCATTGTGGTAAAATGATTAATTATAGAAACAGAAGGACGAAGACAGTCAATCCCCTTATCCTTCTCCCTTCCATCCAACATTCGGATCCTGTATGGAAATACTTGAATGCATGTGTAACCCACTATACTGAATATTTCTTCCTCTTTCTGGGGGGGGGGGGGTGATAATAATCGCAGAAACGCCTATTATTTAATTAATGATAATGAGGTATTAGAAATAACAAAATCAAGTTCAGCTATAAACCCAACCACCACGGATATCTGTTCTGTCCCCCGTTTTTTTTTTTTTTTGGGGGGGGGGAGGGGGGGAGGGGGAGGGATTTTGTTACATACAGATGGGTCCACAAGTGCTCAGCCAGCAAGGAGTCTATCAGTTTGCCCTAGTGACCGATCCTGATTTCCCCATTCCTTGAATTGGCGAGAAAATGTGTTTTTGATACAACTCTTATTATTGTTATTGATGTTACGATTATTAAATTGTTATTAAACACTTGGTAACATTTAAGACAATGAAATATTTCAAAAGACCCTTTCCAAAAGTCAAGGAAAAGGGTAAACAGGTGAGATAGGTAGGACTAATAACTGGCTCCTTGATGACTAAGCCCTTTTGAGCCA
>NC_061825.1:30877602-30882602 GCF_019202785.1 Penaeus chinensis
TATTATTATCATTATTATTATTATTATCATTATTATTATTATTAACATAATCGACATCATCATCAGTATTTTCATCGTTATTACGTTATTTTTATAGTTGGTGTTTATATTGTTATCATCATTATTATTATTTCTATTATTATCATTATAATTATCATTGATATAATTATTATTATATTTATTATTGCTATTGTCATCATTATCACCCTGTTATCAGCAATATTATTATTATTGTTATTCTTATTATCATCATTATTATGACTATCATTGTTGTCGTTGTCGTTATTATTACTAATATTATTATCATTGTCATAGTCAATATCACTATCATTATTATCATTATCATTATCATTATCATTATCATTATCATTATCATTATTATTATTATTATTATTATTATTATTATTATTTTCATTATCACTATCATCATCATCAATATTACTATTGTTATTATCATTATAAATATTATTTATAATGATTATTATATATATTATTATATCAATATTATAATTATTATTATTATTACTATTACTCTTATTATTATTATTATTATTATTATTATTTTCATCATCATCACTAATATTATCATTATTGTTGTCATTATCATTATTATTGTCATTCTTTCTATTAATCTTATTTTTGTTATCATTTTCATTGTCATCTTTATTTTCTTTACGTTTATGTTCATGTGCATGTTCATGTTTGTTTATAATTATGATTATGATTATGATTACTATTATTATTATTATTGTCATCACTATAATCATTATTGTCATTATTATCATTATTATTATTATTGTTTTCTTCATTATTATTTTGTTTTCTTCTT
This sequence comes from Penaeus chinensis, assembly GCF_019202785.1. Taxonomy (NCBI): domain Eukaryota; kingdom Metazoa; phylum Arthropoda; class Malacostraca; order Decapoda; family Penaeidae; genus Penaeus; species Penaeus chinensis. The sequence continues at coordinate 30,878,432 of NC_061825.1, forward strand.
ATTATTATTATAATTTTCATTACTATATTATTATTATTATTATTATTATCGTTTTTATTATTATCATTTTTATTGTTGTTATTATTTCCATTATTACTATTATCATTATTGTAGTGTATGGTGACGCACTCGCCGACTCTAACGGCTGCCTTGTTAAACGTCCCCGCCGGAAGGGTTTTCCGTAACCCCCCCCCCCCCCCCCCTGCAGTTTTCCGTAGTATTAAAGTTTTGCGTGTGCTGCTCGCCCCGCGGGTCCCGAGCATAGTATTGGAACAACTGCAGGGCAGGTAGGAGCACCTTGCACCAAGTCCTGCAAAATGATAATCTAGATTATACTTATTTGATTGCGAGCATTATGTCAAAGTTATTTTTATATACTATTTAAGATATAGTATACGACTCTAATTATACTATATAACAAAAAGATATACGTAATTAGTTTAAAGACTAATGTTATCAGTTCGAGCGCATTAACAAATATATCGAAGCCTGTTTTATAGACGAAAGTTTAAATTAACAAAACTTTTAATAAACGGAATTTCGAGTGATTGGACTCGTGCTTTCATATATGTAGGTCTATGTATATAAACAGACACAGAATATATATAAACTCACATTTTTATATATAAGTGTGTGTGTGTGTGTGTGTGTGTGTGTGTGTGTGTGTGTGTGTGTGTGTGTGTGTGTGTGTTTCAGGGAGATTTAAATTTTGTTATCATCCTTGAAATTTCGACATTCAACCAACTTCTATGGAGAATAAAATCAGCATCATTCAATTAGATTAAGGTTAAATGATCTAAAACATCGAGGCAGGAGAGTTGTCACGAGTCTGAAAATAAGAAATATGCAATCCTGTCTATTTTATTAATAATGGAATTTGATATTTGCTTATGTTGGTAACCCTGAAATTTCCCGTACGAGAGTGATTGTGAATATTATAGTTGTAAATGACAGTTGATATTCCAATATTCGGATTTGACACTATCTTTCCTGAGAAAACGGGCTGTAAATCGTAATTAGGTCAGTATTGGGCGTACCAACTGCGGTGCGGGGATGCATCAGGCGTACTAAAAGTCCCCGCACTTGCAAACCAGATCCCCGCACCCTTCCCTGGGGATTGAATTGCGGAGCCAGCACCAGCATTTTAATAATATGGACGTAAGGTCTTTCTGGCCATGACTGAGATCATCCTAGGGCATAACGTGGTTGAGGCCGGGGCGTAACTATGCCACATGCCTGCCTCATCTACCCCGAAGCTACGTGGTAGCTTCACCAAAGAGTCCTGAGCCCTGATTACGGTCTTGGTGCTTGACCAGCTGTGGGCACATAATTATAGAAGACCCGCTTGGACACTACCGCACACCGACCCAACCAAAACATCGGCTTTTAGCGCGTGCTGCTTAATTTTATAATTTATTATTCTAAACTATGGTTTGTATACATTTAATCTACCTATTGTTTATCTTATTGTTATTTTACTCTTTTTATAACTTCTCAATATAGTTTTAAATACTTTTTCTTAAAAGATTGTCACCCTCATGTATACTTACTCCCGCTAAAAGATAACGAGGGGCGGGTAAGAAGCACCTGGGAGGGGATGACGAGAGAATCCAGGAATGGGCCCTCTCTTCTAAGGAAAGTTAAGTGGTCGTGGAGTGTTTTTCAGTAGGGTATTGGGAGACATTTGTGCCCTTTTAATAAAGTCCGTGATCATATAGACCGGTGCTTCGTTTTTAAGCTTTCAAAGTTCGTGTTTTATTCCGTTATTTTACTTGTTTTATTTCATTGTTTTTTACTTGTGTTTTATTCGTGTTTTTTAATAAATGTTTTAAAAGGTTTTTATTATCCACTTTTCCATATCCACTGGCCTATGTAACGAGAGGCATAGGCCCTAACGGACCTGTTAAGGTGTAGTAAACCTAATAAAGATAAAGGAACGTTAAATCGTATACCATCCACTCTTTCCTACACTTCGCCATTTTCTGCTTTACATATATTCAAACGTTCCCATACATAAATTAAATGGGTGGTGGCAGCACGCGCTTCTTACACATATTAACAAGTATGTAATTGCATGCAAATTGCTACACGCCATCACTTCGCAACCCCCCTCCCCCCCGCTTTGCATCCTCGCTCTCTCGGCTGGAGGGTGCTATCTAGATGTTTTTCAAGGAGCGGGCTTACACCTCTGCGCAGCCGCACGAAAATGAGGTGCTTCACTCATTTGCGCCTCGCCGTCTTGGCTCGAGTCCGACTTCATAAGCCGCGGCCAAAGCCCCCCGAGCTGCCAAAACAACGTCAACGAGGTAATGTGAATTATGCCTCATTACTAAGATGGCATTTTCATAGGGAAATACTGGAAATATGTACAGCCTGGCATGTACAGTTTTCACTTAAACATTACTATCAGTTTTCCTCACCATCCTTTCCTTTTTTTTCTCTTTTTTCTATAACTCTCTCTTCGATGACGTTTACAAAATGTCATAATAACCTCAGAAGGAAATAATGGTCGTCACATAGATTTTGTTTCTCACTCTTTCTCTTTCCGCGGTTGTTTGGGTCCTTTGAATTGTTTGGACTGTCGAACTAAAGGTTGGTCTTCCGATACTTTACTTTGCGTATCTTTTTTTTTTTTCGCCCCGTGCATGTCCTGGGGTTTTGGGAAGGGAAAGAAGGTCGGTCCTGTGCTTAGTGTTTTGTGACTATGCTCTCGATTTATGGATTTACCTCGCTTCGCGCCAAGATTGCTGAATTCGTGTCTCCCCAAAGTTAAGTGCCATTTATGATTGTGTTCAGGAGACACCTGGGCCGGGATACTCAAAACTACCCGTCTGTTACAAGGTTGAGGATATTGTAACCGCCCTACTACATAGTACCTTCCGATCTCCTTAATACATTGTAAACCACCCATGTTAAAAAAAAAAAAAAAAAAAAAAAAAAATGATTGATTGCCAAAAGATGGCAGATGGTAGTCGACTGACCAATCAGCAATCAATCTCAATGTTGGGTTGGAGATTAACAGCAATCTAGGGATCCGTATGCTTTCTTGCTGACAGCCGAGTAAAAACGCTTATGGTGTTCGGACGCCAACTTAAATACATTTTTATCTGGTCTTGGTTTTCACGTGCATCACCCCCGCTATGATAAATTGGTGTTGCATACATCTGAATTTATTTTCGTGACTGAATTGCTTGTAGAACTCCCTAGCGAGTGCAACTTGCTTGTTAAATAAACATCATATCATTGTAGAGCTTTCGCTTAGTCCCAGTCTGATATTACCTCCTCTAAGTTCTGGTTCTGACTAATGCTGAATGCTTGAAACTTTCTCGGACTCGGGTCTCCTAAACAACATATTGCTGGTTACTCTGATACCTCGTAACCCCTGAAAGGCTGTAATAAGGCTAGGTGAATCGGAGTATATTGAGCTGATATTCTAAAACAGACCATACCTTCCAGCAGACGGAAGCTCAAACCGAAGGAAAGAAGAATAATTCTTTGACCTTCCATTGTTCACCCAAAAACGTCCACGCAGGCGCTCAGCCTACGTTATCTCTCTTTTTACATTTACGCACCAACACATCCAACATTCAGCACACACATTCTGTATTTTCCTTCCACCCTTCTCTTATACAACATTCATAAACCATACACAACACACACGGTTCCCGAACCCACTAATCGGGTGGTGACAGCGTGCCGTAGGCCTGGAGCCTTGCATGTATTCACTGTAGACGGAATTTTTTCAAGGACAAAGATATATCCTCGGTTGATCTCGAACTCAACCAAACACATTGAAGTCTCCTGGGTGTACGCTCTGCTATAATCATTATCATTATTTTTTTAATTACTATTATTATCAATATTATTATTATTATTATTATTATTATTATTATTATTATTATTATTATTATTATGATTATTATTATATTATCATTATAAATATTATTATCACAATGTTATTAGTAATATTATTATCACAATGTTATTAGTAATATTATTTTCACTATCATTTTTACCATAACTTTTAATATTTTTATAATCATTAGAATTATCACCATCATTATTATTATTAATTTTCATTATTATTATCAGCATCATCATTATTCTCATCGCTGTTATTACCGTATTATTATAAATAGGATTATTCACACTTTTATTATTATCACTCTTA
>NC_061825.1:30887602-30892602 GCF_019202785.1 Penaeus chinensis
AATCATTAAGAAGCAATAATAACAGGAATTAAAATAATGAGAAATATAATAAGAATGATAATGATATTAGTAATAATGATAATTACGATTATAATGATAATGATAATACTGATCATATTACCAATGATAATGATACTACTACTACTACCACTAATGATAATAATGATTATAATGGTAATGATGATGAGTTAATAACAGTAATACTAATATCAACAACAAAATGATAATAACATTTCCCCCGGGACCGTAGAAATACTGGCTTGGTACTCAGCGGGGTGATACTCTGTTACCCTACCCTACACCGGCTGTCCCGGCGGAAGAACATGCAACATGTCAACGGCGTGGAAGGCGGTGCCCACTTTAGAATGGGGAATATGTTGGGAAGATGCGGGCTGGGACAGCTCTGCCCCGGAGCCGGTCTTCCCTCTCCATTCTGGAGTGGGCACACTGAATAATGGCCAGGACGGGGTCGTTAGCCTTGGTCGGCAACAGTCCCATGAGAAGGAAAACCCAGAGCAATAAATCAACCGCAGTTGTAAATACCAGGTTGACGTCTGGTGGGATGTAATTGTGTATCATGGGCAGGGGTGGATCTTTAACCTTGGTTGGCAGCTCCCCTAGAGTTGGTGTCTCAATAAAAATACTAGGGAAGGAAACCTTACATAAAACACCCTCTTATGATTGCTAGGTTAAATCTAATCAATGAAAATAAAGGCGCTAATGGGAACGGAACTATATCTGAAGCATATGTGAAGGTGCCTCGCCCGGCAGGTGTTCTCCGGCACAGCAGCAGAGACCTGGTTGTCATAAACGACTGCTAAGAGAAAGTCGACAAAATAGTTGAATGCTGTTGTGATGGAATGTTACTTCCTAAGTTACCCTGTAGATGAAAATGATGAACCTAGTAGAGGTTATAGACAAAGAATGCACACAGCATAGAAAGAAAAGGGCATGTTTGAAATAAGAGAACAAAACTTATGTGACCAGGCTAGAATGATTAGGTAAAACAAATGGCTTTCAGTGGTGGAGATTGAAATGTTCTTGCAGATCTTTATGAAACTAATGGTGAGAGACCTGATGATGAGAAGGTAGCAAGGCTTGAGAATATCCAGGATAATATACAACATGAGAATAGAGAAAGGATAACCCCAGTTATGTACGTTGAAGGGAGATCAGAGGAACAGCGTGCAATTATACAAGAAATTGTTGATATAATGGAGGGTGATGAACCCGGATTCAAGAAAAAAGAAAGAAGAAAATTAAAGAAACTGACAGCTGATGTAAATTAAATTATAGGGGATATACAAACAGATATGATTATGGACACTAATATATTTCTGAATGCCATATCAATGTACTGTGCAAGAAAGGTGAAGTTGAAAAAACCTGCAGAGGTGAAAGGTAAATCTAATAAGCCTTGGTGGAAAAGAAGAATAAGGGCATCGATTAATGAAACCCAGAGAGATTTAAGCATTATTGAGAGAAGGCAAAAAGGGGAAAAAAATAACGGGAAGTATCTGTAAGTGTAAAGGAAGTATAAGGTAAAAAATAAAGGCATGAATTATGTTAAAGAAGAGTTAAAACAAAGACTGCAGGCTAAGGTCTTCAAAGTGAAGCAGTACGAGCAGTGAATCAACTAATATAGGGTAAACAGACTGTTCCAACAGGACCAGAAAAAAGTATATCAAGAACATAACGGAAAAGAAAAAAAGAGTTGATGCTGTGCCTGATGCTGAAGAAAATAAACAGTTTTGGTCTTGTATTTGGTCAAATACCGAGGCACATAACAGTCAGGCTGAGTGGTTGATAGAACTGAGTGAGGAAAAGGGGGAGTACCAACAAAATAGCATACAGATAAATTAATACATGATCAAACATGCTTGCAAAAAGCTACCTAACTGGAAAGCCCCTAGGCCTGATGGAGTCCAGGGATACTAGTTTAAGAACATGCCCTCCCTCCATAACCATATTGCCACCCAAATGAATCATCATCATTTGGGAGCTAACGCCCGCAGGGGCGCATACCCACATCCACCCTTTGCTTTCACCTACGAGCCGTCAGGCAGGGGCCCGGCCCATCTCTAGCTCCTCACGACAGGATTGATCGATCTGCCCAAACCATGTCTTTCTCGGTCGTCTCACTGGCCTCCTCTACCCAGAATTGTCTAGGACAGAGACAACCTGGTGGGCAGGGTCAACCTGAGGGAATCGAGCCAAGTGGCCGTATAGCCTGAGTTAGCGATCATGGATTGTGCAAGTAACAGGTCCCGTACCGGTCTCACGGTGCAGCCGTTGGTTGGACACATGATCCCGCCATCTGTACCCATGATCCTGGGCAAGGATCTGTTACAAAAGGTATCAACATGAGATTCCAAAGCACAAGATAGCATCATGGTTTCATTACCATATAGAGAAACTGGCAGTATCAGGGCCTTGAAAACACATAGCTTGGTCCTTCTGCACAGGTACCAGCATCTCCAAATACTCGTGTTGAGGGATTTCATGACCCCTGCTGCCAGGCCAATCCGTCTACTGACTTCCTGGTCTGACAGCCCAGAGTCGTGAACTGCACTACCGAGGTATATAATCTCTCTGTGACTTCGATGTTTTCACCGCAAGCATGTACCGACTATATAGGGTCTCCTAGTAGACCCCCAAAATCCTGGATCTTGGTCTTGGTCCAGGAGACCTCTAGCCCCAAGGGCTTCCCTTCATTCCTAAATGCATCAAGAACTGCCACTAGGGTTTCCAGAGATTGATAGAATGGCAACATCAGCAAAGTCAAGGTCTGTAACGTTGATATTGCCCAGAGTTGCTCCACAGTGACTTTGGACAGTAGCTCTACCCAGTATCCAATCCATGCAAATGTTGAAAAGTGTTGGTGCAAGAACAGAACCTTGCCTCACATCTGAACTAACAGGGAAGAAGCTTGACAGGCCCCCACCACACTTTACAGCACTTTCAGTGCCTGTTTATATGTTTTCTATTAATCCAACAATCCTCGTTGGAATTCCTCTTAGCCTCAGGATCCCCCAGAGTGATTCGCGATGCACCGTATCAAACGCCTTCTTGAGGTCGATGTATCGATGTAAGATGCGAGCAGCCCATGTCCGAACTCACGTTGGCGCTCTACAATGACTCAAAGCGCCAGGATGCAGTCTATTGTGAACTTACCAGGAGTGAATCCAGATTACTCCGGCCTTTGGTGCCTCAGCAGGTGGTATCTGATACGTCTCAGTAGGATGTGTGTGAGTACCTTGCCTGGTACACTGAGTAGTATAATGCCTCAGTGATTGCTACAGTCCCACCGATCACCATTCCCCTTCCAAAAAGGAATGACCACACCCCTCAGCAGGTCAGTGGGAGTGGTACCAGTCTGCCAGATGGCAGACAGGACTGCATGCAAGCTCCTTGCCATAGGTTCTCCACCAGCCTTTAACAATTCAGCTGGGATGCCACAAACACCTGCTGCTTTACCACTCTGGAGAAAGGATGAATTAAAGGAAATAGACGAACTAGGAAATTGATGACTGTGAATAAGGCCCTAAACCCTAAAAGCGATGTAGCCAGGTTGTAAAAGAAAAGAAGGTGGAAGAGGATTAATAAGCGTGGAAAACTGCAGAAAGGAGGAAGAAAATAATTTAGCATGATACTTCCAAAACAGTAAAGAAGAGATGTTACAAACGGTTAGAATTCATTGGGGATTTGAAAACGGAAGAAAATGAAGAGCCTAAAACTTTCCAGAAAAAAAAACCAAAAAAAAACAAGCAGAAACTTTACAGGGAATGGCATAGTAAGAGACTACATGGACAGTTCCTAAGAGATTAGGAAGGGGTAGATTAGGGTAAGACTTGGGGATGGCTAAGCAGAGTTGACCTTAAGGCAACTACAGAAGCCTTGATATGCAGTGCACAAGAACAAGCACTTAGAACAAATTATATAAAATATAATATTGACAAAACGGTGGAATCACCATTATGCAGAATGTGCTCACAGAATGAAGAGTGTTAATCAAATAGTCAGTGAATGTTCGAAACTTTCCCAAAGAGAATATAAGCGCAGACATGACAATGTGGCACCGTATGTACACTAGAAAATAAGTGAAAAAGCGAATTTTGTACGAGTCAAGGAGTGGTACACTCATCAACCCGAGGCTTGTATTGAGAATGAAGAACATACAATTCTTTGGGATATGATGATACAATGTGATCAACATATTGAAGCTAGGAAGCCAGATATTGTATATCTAAACAAAAAGAAAGAAAAAATCGCCATAGCGGGTGACACAAGAGTAAGGGAAAAAGAAACCGAAAAAAAAAAGTGTATCAGGCTTTAGAAGTTGAAAAAGTCAAAGTTATACCCGTTGTAATCGGTGCTCTAGGAGTTGTAAGCAAGAAATCGGAAGGGTACATTAAAGAGTGTGATGAAGGTATCAGGTTGGAAGTAATCCAGAAAACAGCACTATTTGGGGCTGCTGGGATCCTTAGAAAAGTAGTGGCAGCAGAAGGGAATAGACAAGCTTGAAACCTTTGGGAACTTGTCACCTGATTTCAAGCTATAACCGAGCATAAGAACTAAGCCTCGTGAAGAAAAAGAAAATGATAACTTTAATAATAGTAATAGTAATAGTAATAGTAATAGTAATAGTAATAGTAATAGTAATAGTAATAGTAATAGTAATAGTAATAATAATAATGATAAAAGTAATGATGATAATAATAATACCTTTTGTAATAATGATAGTAATATTCATGTCACTAAAAATAATAGTGATTAATACAATCAGCTTTATCAACATTGATGCTAATATTTTCCATTTTTTATCTTTATGCATTTTACGATAAGGGCGAGAACAACAGCGGTCATGATGCTGATACTAATATGGTAATTATTACATATTTAGTTAATTTCATAATGTAACCAATGACTAATCTCTTTTACAAAGTTATATAAATCATCACTTTATCACGTTATTTTCATAAAACTTCGTTAACAATCTG
>NC_061825.1:30922602-30925102 GCF_019202785.1 Penaeus chinensis
ATCCATAGTTAATACGGAATGTTGCCTTACACATTCATTTCACTCACTCACCTTCCGCATTACTAGTTAACCCTAACATGATTATCGCAGTACCACATTCCACTGACACAGTCACTTCACGAATATTCACTTCACCCAAGGTCATTTGGCTATCCTCTTTCACGAATTGTCGTCCTGCACTTTTATTACTTTAGTCTTATGTATTGATGTGGTTTATAACACTTGTTAGTCGGAATTTGCTTCTAAAGGAAAAAGCCATTCAATTTAATTTATGAAACACTTCTAATCTGGATTTCTTTTCTAAAATAGCGGTAAAAAAAGTCGAGAGCACGTCCTTTTCGGTCGATGGTGAAATGCTATCTCTTACCTCACAGCCTAAGACACCTGCTATGACTAATAACAGCTTTGGTAATTAACGTGGGAATATATGCATAAACGAAACCGCATAACCAACTCTTCTTATTTCACACAACAGTCACACCTCTCATCACTATCACCTCTCTACGCACTTTTTTCGCTAGGTAAAGTTCTCAAGCATTAACAGTATATAGCAATTAATTTAATTTGTTTTTCGGTTAAGCTTGTATATTCAAACTACTTGACGAACTCGTAAGGTAGTTTTTTCCATGAGTGTATGTGTGTATTATTTTCCTCTGTGTACTGCCCAGACAATCTTATTTGGAAATTTGAAGTAATATTAGTTTACACCAAGAAATACGAGGAATAGACTAGAAGTTGAAGTTTCCTTTTTATGTTGCGGACTGGCAGACAGTGGCTCGCTCTTCAGCACTACGTTTTTGTTAGCATTTGTCTAATCTAATGCGCTGCATATTCACTAGAGCCCATGCAAAGTTGCATTCCCCTAAAATTCCATGGTTCGTAATGTAATACCTCTACTCTAAATGTTAAAATAGTTAAAACATTAAAACAATATATATAAATAAGTAATAATAAATATTATACTAACAATCAAAGCATAAACGTTCTGCTTTAAAAATATAAAATGATTGCATAAATATTATGTGACAAGTACAAATCTTTGTTCTAGAATGCTGCACATCTTTCCACTACACGTGCGACCGTCAATGGCTCTTGCTATCCCTCACAATGTCCTTCACTTTTAGCCATCATCGGCCCATGAGTTATTCTTTGGTGCCCGATTCGTAGCCTTGTTAACACAACTTCTACTCGTCGGTTGGGATGGAGGGTGGGCACCCAACTGCCAAGGTCATCTCTGATCTCTCACAGTTATCTTCCTGTGTGCTGACATCACTTTAATCCAATCTTGAAACCCACTTACTACTAGATATGATGAGTTTAAGCACCTCTCCGTTTATATTATCATTTCAGGATAACAATTAAAAACTACACCGTTTCAATGTACTATAACTGGATGCAAGGCAACTAGATTATAGGGGTCCTGAATCATTTATCACCGGATTCCTAAAGAATAACGGGTACGTAAACTTGGACTTATTTTAATCCTTGAGACAGATAATGCATGTATCTGTACTTTGTAGACGGGGCCTATAAGCAGAATATTAAGTTTAAGTTACTTGGGATACATACCGCATGAACACTGGTTAATTTTGCCATGATAACCAGTAATTTTAGCCTCTGTGCATTGTATTTCTTTCGAAGAGGGCCACACAGTATATCTTTCCAAAATTTCATGTTGCCTAATTAAATATTGGATGTATCCTCATACTATACTTTGAAAATATATTTGATTGACAATAATCTAGTCATGGTGTATGATTTGATAGACTTCAAAACTAAAGGTTTATATTTTTGCACGACACCCAAACCCCATGTCATCACTTCTATGGAAAGGCGAAAGGTCGACAGACACTGGCAGACACTAGAAGAGTACAGTATTAAGTTTACGGTATTGTACCTTATAATTTATATGAGCTAAACATTGGAGTGAGAACAATTTTGTTTTGCTTTTAGTGTAGCTATTTATATAAAGTATTTTAATTGAAGTTAATGAAAAAAAGTTTTTGCAGCACCTACAACATCAGAAGTTCCAACATTTGATAATAACAGAGAAACATAAACTAATTACCAAGTCACACACTTTCATGATGCTAAATACGGGTGCCTAATGCATACTTCCTTACCCTTATTCATGGAATTGCAGTGCAGTCATCAAAACGAGTAATAACTTCAGTCTAATCTATAATTTAGGTATGCGAAACCTTATATTAGTAAATGTGAATTGCATATATGTATATATATATATATATATATATATATATATATATATATATATAACTGTTTTTCTTCTTCTTCTTGATAAGGGAATACTGTTGTTGGGTTGTCAATCTAAGGGGAATTCCTGTGTGTGATTGAATTTAGGTATGAATGGGGGCAGGTGTAGATGAAAGGGAGCGTATATTGGTAATCTAAACAGTGGAGGAGAAATATTGAGCAATAAAAAGTGAAATGGGGATTGCAGGTGCTGTTTGTGGTTAGTATTGGAAGGTAAACTCGTATT
>NC_061825.1:30950102-30955102 GCF_019202785.1 Penaeus chinensis
GTTTATGTATTGAATAACAATTGTTCAAAACTGGTCAAACTATATTTCGTTTATCCCCTTGAATAAAAATATATATATATATATATATATATATATATATATATGTATGTATATAATGTATATATATATACATAGATACATAGATATGTATATACACATGTGTGTATATATGTCTATATATGTATATGTATGTGTGTGTGTGTGTGTGTGTGTGTGTGTGTGTTTGTTGTGTGTGTGTGTGTGTGTGTGTGTGTGTGTGTGTGTGTGTGTGTGTGTGTGTGTGTGTGCATGTGTGCGTGTGTTCGTGTGTGCGTATGTGTTTACATACATGTATGTATATATATACACAAACATAAGCACGCACACACACACACACACACACACACACACATACACTCACACACACTCACACACACACACACACACACACACACATACACACATACACACACACACACACACACACATAGATACATGTGTATTAATCATATGTACCTTCAATTTCAGTTTAGCATAAGCCCATTGTCAAGCCGCTTACTGCTTTACGAGCATGTTAGATATCCTTACAGTGAGTACGAGACGAGGTAATGTATGCCTGGCTCATACAATTCCGCATATAAGGGAAGAATTAGGTTTTTAGTTTTGGATATATCTGTACTGAGATAGAGTTTTTGAAAATAAGCATGATAAAAACAATAAGGCATTCAACTGCAAAACACAACTATACAAAAAGAGAGAGAAATGTTTCTTTACATGGTATAAATCAGTGAATATATAATGATACGACAAATAAATATAGATTAAAGTTTTGATAGCCGCTCCAACAAACTGATTACTTGTTCTCCTTATAGACACGCAAGCATTTATACACTCATTAGGGAACTGTGTGTGTGTGTGTGTATGTGTGTATGTGTGTGTGTGTGTGTGTGTGTGTGTGTGTGTGTGTCTATCTTGGTGTACATTAATACTTGGAAGTTACAATATTAATGTTAATATCTTGACTCCTGATAATGAGGATAATGTTAGCAATGAGGAATAATGATGCGAGAGATTACTGCCATTATGACAATAATGTGTATATCTACCATTTTCCAGAGCATATAACATGCCCTTGTCCTTCCTCATTTTAAGTAACAATAGCAACAACAAAGAAAGAAAGAAAAGGCCTAAAAGCATAATGATATATTACAGACTCCACATTCAAAGCTTAAGTAAGATACTCAAGCTTCTCCGCAAAGGCATGTAAAAAACGCATTATTCTTATGAAATGAATTTTTGAATGTGGCTATGATTTAAAAAAAAAATGTCTAGTAATGGGATTACCCTGGAGAGCAAGATGGATTGGAGAAGAAGCGGAATGATATAAAATACTTACGCTTTTCACTCCCTCTTTTTACCCTTTAAACCACGCGAGAGAAATGACGTCAATAGCTTTACTTTTTAATGGCAGGCTATCGCGACATAGTCTCATATTTTAGAAAAAAACATGAAGATCCCATGTATATTTCAGGCCATTTGTTTTACACATTTAAAAAGCTTTCCGGGATAAAAGCTGACGTCATGGTAAGGAATACTGTGCCTCAGGCGTCGTGATGGAACGTTGTAATTAATCAGCATTATCGCTATCATTTTGTTATTACTGTTATTATTATTGTTGATTTTGTTGTTATTATAATTATTATCATTATTATTGCTTTTATTATTATTATTATTATTATTATTATTATTATTATTATTATTATTATTATTATCATCATCATCGTCAATATTATTGATATTGTCCTTAATATCGTTATCATTATTATTATCATTATTATCATTATCATTATTACTGTTATTATTATCATTCTTCTTATTATTATTATTATCATTATTGTAATTATTATTATTATTATTATTATTATTATTATTATTATTATCATTATTATTATTGTTATTGTTATTATTATTATTATTATTATTATTATTATTATTATTATTAGCATTATTATTATTATTATTGTTGTTGTTATTATTATTATGATTATTATTACTATTACTATTATTATTATTATTATTATTATTATTATTATTATTATTATTATTATTGTTATTATTATTATTATCATTATTATTATTATTATTATTATTGCTATTATTATAATTATTGTTTTTATTATTATTATTATCATTATCATTAATCATTTATGATATTGAACATTTTCATTATTATTTTTTATTATTATTATTATAGTTATCATATTATTATTATCATTATCATTACCATTATTATTATTATTATCATTATTAGTATTACTACTACTACTACAATTATCACTATTATTATTACTATTATGATACTGATTTTTTTTATTATTATCATTGTTGATGTTATTAATATAATATTGTTAATGTTATCTTTGTTTATTTTATTACCATCTCTATCATTACCATTATGATTATAATTGCTTTTATCATTATTATTATTATTAACCACGATTATTATCATTGCTATTATTATTATGTCTATCATTATCACTATTATTATTAGTGTTATTGTTATGATCAATATCATCATTATTATTAAAATTATCATTATTATCATTAACATAATTCTTGTATTAACATTATGCCTACTGCTTTCATTATTATCATTATTATTGTTATTATTATTATTATCATTAATATTATAGTGTTGCTGCATTATCAGTAGGAATCATGATACTGGTTGTCCTTTAAGAATCTATCTAAACTCGGGTCTATAGAGGGCCATGAATATTGCATATCAGCATCTGCATCTTTTAGCTGATTCCAGGTTTTGGCTTTAAAGCAAACTAAATCCCCGGAACCAGCCTCACAGCGGTAAGTTGTAGAAAAAAGGGATCAGTACATTGAGAGCTCAGTGAGTGTATTCCTCCCTCAATTTGGTGCAGAAGGTAGGCAACTCTTCATTATTTATCATTTCACTGCAAAGAACGACAACCACAGCAACACTATCACCTGAATTTGCCAAAGAACTGCAATATATTCCCGCGGCCTTTGCCCTTTCCCTTCACTCCCCTGCCTATGTGCAAAGTGTTTGTAGACTTTTCGAAGCGATCTCGTCATCCCAGGCGTATTGACAGCCATCTTTACCAAAGGATCTGCGGGAGTGGTAAACTCGATGTCCTCCAGGATACAGAGGCTTTGATGCCGACGTCTAATTTGCGAGTCCAATGGGCAATTTAGCGGTTTGTGTTTGTCAACTGATTAACCTTCACGAATCGGTGCCCACTAATAGGTGTCGAATCTCGTCCCGTTTAAAGGGACCAAGTTTCGATGTTGCCGCAAGATCTAGCCGATCAATTTGTTAATACCTACGGAATAATTACCACCATTTGATTTACACTGACACTCTTCCAAACTCGTTTAAATATTGCAATTTTATATTTTTTTGTTTATCTATTTATTTATTTATTTTACTATAGTTATGATGATTTTATAATGTTATCATGAGCAAGTATTGTTAATATTATCGTCATTGTTATTGTCATTATTATTACTGTAAGTATCATCATTCCTATTGTAGGTATCATGATCATTATTACTGTTTTTATTATTATTATCATCATTATTATTGCTGTTGTTATTATTGTATTATTGTTGTTATTATTTTTATTGTTGTTGTTGTTAATATTGTTATTATTATTGCTGTTATTATTGTTTGTATTATAATTATCATTATTATTATCATTATCATTATCATTATCATTATCATTATCATTATCATCATCATCATCATCATCATCATCATCATCATCATCATCATCATCATCATTATTATTATTATTATTACTATCATTATCATTATCATTATCATTATCATTATCATTATCATTATCATTATTATTATCATTATCATTATCATTATCATTATCATTATCATTATCATTATCATTATCATTATTATTATTATTTTCAGTATTATCAATCAGCATTATCATTATAATCGTTATGATAATAACTATTTTCATGTTAATTGTTATAATGAAAATGATAATCACAATAATGATAATGAAAATACTAATGAAAATAAAAATGATAATAAAGACAATAGCAATAATAATAATAATAATAGTTAATATAATTATTACCATTATTATTATTATTATTGTTTTATAATTATAATAATAATGAGGATGATGATGATAATGATAAAAATGAAAAAGATAATAATAGTAACAATAATAATAACAATAATAGTATCAATAATAATAATAATTATTATTATTATTATTACTATTATCATTATCATCACTGATATTATTGTTATTTCTTTATTCTTGTTCTCATTATTAGTGTTGTCAATTATTATTGCTATTATTATTGTCGATTATTATTTCTATGTTATAAAGGTGATTATCTTCATTATTTTTATAGTGAATATGTTTACTTTTATTCTGAGAGATAAATAGAGAGAGTGAGAGTGAGAGAGAGATAGGGAATGAGAGAGAGAGAGAGAGAGAGAGAGAGAGAGAGAGAGAGAGAGAGAGAGAGAGAGAGAGAGAGAGAGAGAGAGAGAGAGAGAGAGAGAGAGAGAGAGAGAGAGAGAGAGACAAACAGACAGAGACAGTTTAGACAAACAAACAGACAGTGTGAGGGGAAGCAGATAAAGAGAGGCAAACATATAGAAAGAAAGAAAGAAAAACAGGTAAAGAGACAGAGAGTGGGGGCGAGGTAGATAGGGAAAAAACAAAGATAGTAGAGGGGGGAAGACAGAGATATATACAACATCTACCAACAGAAGGAGACAAATAGTTGCTGACACTTGGCTTTCCAGCTGCTTTCTACGATTTGTCTACACACCAAAGATGCTTGAATGCCTAATGACATACCGGAGTGAATGCGTTCCTTGTGGCAGCAGCAAGGAAGCCTTGGAGATGCTTTTCATTCTCCTACTTCAAGCAGCCGTGGCCTGGCCTCTTAAATAATTAAAGTTTTTTTTTTTTTTCAGAGGAAAGAAATTCTAAATGTTATATTGT
>NC_061825.1:31017602-31020102 GCF_019202785.1 Penaeus chinensis
ATCACTTCTATTTCAGTAAATTAGGTGAGCTTTAGCAAATAATATCTGTATATTTGTGTGTGTGGAAAACTTAATATGAGGAGTTAAACATGTAGGATTAGAGTATAAAAGACTACCTATGGGCAGACGGCCACACATATATTTACAAGACCCTATAAGACACTTGAGGAAAATAGCCATGAGAACTATTTATCGTCTAGTATCAGTTTCAGAACAGAAATTGTAATTTTGATGATAAAAATACGATAATGATGAAACTAATAATAAACTCCCCTAATAGCATGTTATTATTTCTATACACAGCTCTCTCTCTCTCTCTCTCTCTCTCTCTCTCTCTCTCTCTCTCTCTCTCTCTCTCTCTCTCTCTCTCTCTCTCTTTCCTTGTCTCCATTTCTGTTTCTCTCTTTACATTTTCTTCTTCTCTCTTTCCTTTCCTCCCTCCCCCTCTCTCTCCTATATATATATTTTTTCTTCCTCTTCCTTCTCCAGGAAACATATTTCTGTCTTTCCATCCTGTCTTGTATCCTCCAGCGTCGCCCATCATATTTCTCTTCAGCAACATGTCTTCCTCATTTTCAGAGAATCTAAAGACATCTAGATTGCTGTTGTCGTTGCTTTTCCTATTCTTCCAGAGAGGCCATGGAGAGGCAGAGAGGCTCTTTAAACGACTGCATTTCTTCATTTTCTCTTTGGTTTTCCACGCTTTACTTCTCGTTTGCAGCTCATATCGTTTGAAGTTTGGCGGGGCTTTAAAGTATATCGGTTTATTTTCTTGTGATTATGCCTCTTATATGCTTTATCTATGTTGTTTTCATTTCCGGTATTGGCTTCCCTGTTTACAAGACGTGCATAATCTAAATTTCTAAGAAGACTGTCCTGATGATCTCTTCATCCATTCGTGTTTGGTGACCATAAAACGGCCTCTCCTTCACTCTTTGACCACCTGTTTTATTCACTTCCTCTTTATCATTCTTCCTTTCATCCTATTTTTATATCTCTTCTCATTTATCTGGAAGTTCTATTTTTCTATGTCTCCAGTTAATATGATAACTTTTGATCTCCATTCCATCCACGAGTCACTAAGCATAAAGGGAGCGAATAATGGAAAGGCAATTTCACCGGAACACAAGGAAGTGACTCAGTGTCTGACTGGCTTCCGTGGGGTCGTGTGACGTCTCCCCTTTATGTGGGGATTCGGTGAATGGAATTTGGATGAATGCTCTTTCTTTTGTCTTTCCCTCCTCTTTCTTCTTCTTTCTTTCTTATTATTTTGCCTGTGTAAGAATAAAAGAATGGGTCGGATTCTCCGTATTCATTGCGATCGGGGGAGGGAGGCTGACTTTGTAAGGAGTTCATAAAGAAGAGTGAATAAATAAATAATTGTTTTTCATTGTCCCCGCAACGGTAAGTAGTATGAGGGAATAGATGTGAACCGTATATCTTTGTAGGTTTTATGAATAAGTTTCAAAATACGTTTCAAAATACGCTCATTTTTTTTTTTTTTTTTTTTTTGCCTGCTTTTGGACACAAAAATTCTTTATATTAATGTATTTACCTCCTCTCATCACCATAAACGGAAGATATTTAGCAAATAATACTTTTCTAATACGACAAATGTGACTTAAACTTGTGTTTAAATGAGACATCTTATAATGAAGGCTGGAGTAACATGCATTATATAGAGAGTGGTAAGAAGTGTTAGAAAGATATGAAAAAAAAAATAATTGGCAAAAGTATGAAGAAAAACATGGACGAGGGACAAGAGAGCATGTGTGGATGAGAATGAGGCCGTAAAAATCAAGAAGTCATTCTGGTAGAGAGACGGAAAGAAAAGGGTAAATGTCATAAGTTAAGAACAAGAAAACGCTCTCTCTTTTGATATAGATTTATAGGTCAAACCAAACAGGAAAAAGGTCCGTCAAGACGAAAAATAACATTTATATACTCTTCAACACGTATGATATATTTCTTTACATTGTCTGGATCTATTTCCGATAGTAATTATATTATCACTATATGTTTCTTATATTATTTAAACATTTAGTTTTCAATTCTTAATGATTTTTTTTCTGTCTATTATTGTGTCTTAGTGTCCTTTATTCTATATCAGTTTTATGTTTACCATTCTTTTTGTTATAACTACAATCAATATTATTCTTTGCTGCTGTTATCATTGCGCTATTTACGCTAATTGCCATCGCCATCGTTATATCATGATCATTGTGACTATGTGGTTTTATCAAAATTGCCATCACTACTTTTATGAATATTATGATACACACACACACACACACGCACATATATACATATCTGTGTGTGTGTCTATCTATCTATCTATTTGTCTATCTCTCTCTCTATCTATCTATTTGTCTATCTCTCTCTATATCTATCTATCTATCTATCTATCTATCTATCTATATATATATATGTATATATATATATATATATATATATATATATCATGAACGCTGATATGTTTCCTTGTCAAGTCGCACACGTG
>NC_061825.1:31030102-31032602 GCF_019202785.1 Penaeus chinensis
TAAAAATCTATGTATGACAGCTGTATCATATAAAGTTATTCAGATTCGCTGATACCTTTCTAAATGGTTTTCGTAGCTGCACCATCTAGCAGCGGCTAATCGAACCAATGGAGTGAGTTTCTTTTTCGCCTGAACCAAATACTAAGACACTGATTCAATTAACAAAAAACATGCAACATTATATTTTCCATTACAGAACATTGGCTGAACGCAAAACCGCAGAAGGGCGCTGCCATGAATATGTAGATATTTTGCAGATGTGTGTACATATGTGTGTGTGTGTGTGTGTGTGTGTGTGTGTGTGTGTGTGTGTGTGTGTGTGTGTGTGTGCACGTGCGTGTGTGTGCGTGCGTGTGCGTGTGGTGTGTGTGTGCGTGTGTGGTATGTTTATAGAAATGCGAAGTCAATATTTGGCGATGAGTAGCTAAGCCATATGTATAATATTTTTCAATTATTCTTTATGCTTTTTAATCTCGTGCTGAAATCTGACCATAATTTTCGCCGTTATTGTTCCGTAAGTCGTGGCGTTTCTCTGAGGAGTCGCATTCGATCAGCTGAGCGAGAAAATACAGGTTTGCTTGTTTCAATTCGAGTAATTACTAGCTGAGTGGTTCCAAGAAAGGGAAAAACAAGTCTAAAAACTTACTTCCAATACATGTGCTGTATGATATCTGGTATCTCGAAAGAAAAGTCTTGTTCATTATGATAAAATAGGAATTTAGTCTCGCTTTCTGCATTTATCTGACATGTATACAATTTGTGTTTATCTTGTATTTGTCAGTGCATGTAAAAACTTTGATACATAATCTTAGTGTTTACGACAGAAATACTTATTTCCCGGTGTGTGAAAAAATATCTAAGTGCTTGTTTGTTCCCCCAGAACTTGAGTGGTTTGAAAACAAGAGGAACCATCTAGAAAATAAAAAAACAAGAAATCGTTGATACTCTTTACAATAATGAATCTTCAATAAATTCTTTATTTTCGCGGTTAATCCTAATATATGCTAAACAAGAAAGAAAGTATGTCCGATGGTATATGACGTCATACACCAACTGCCAAGGTTGTCAAGCTGACATTTTTTTATCAAGATGGACAAGGCAATCTGAAATTATAAACCGAGGCCGCATCACTGAGATAAGGGAAATTTCTCTCCCAGTGAAATAACCAGAGAGTCGGGTATCTCCCGCTCGATGGTATACACGTGACTAAGGTGGGAAGAATGTAGACGGGATTCATTACAGAACGTTGTCAAAGAGAGGTTGAACAAACGACATTGCCAACATCGACTCCCGTTCGCCCAGCAGTATGTGGAGAGCGCAAGAGGAGGTCAGTTGCTGGATGAGAGATAACAGGTGTAAATATCACTATCCCTTTTCAGTTTGTTCATAGACTTAGTTCAGATTTCCATAAAGATATATGTTCATGCACGATGGTGACCTATCATATTTTATGTTATGAATATCCATCGTTATTTAGTTTTCAGATGTGACAGACGATATATGTATGAAACGTGGCCTATAATAAGTGAGGTGAATGTTCATCTATGGTGTTAGTGAACTCGCCGAAAAAGAAGGGAGATTCAGTCTAGACAGATATTTTGAAACTGTTAGAAGAAATATTCCTCCGATCAGCACGTTGATATCCTTTGGCCCTTCCCAGAAACAACCATATTCGTGCATGATAACTGCCCAATACACACATCAAGGGCGGTTACGAAGTGGTCCTTCCGCGGCCAGGCAAGGCATGTAACTCAGAACCGATGAAAAATGTCTGGGCGAATATTGTCAATGTTTGGGAAACGGCTAATGCATGAACCCCTCAGTAGCTTATAGACCATGCTAAAAAGGAATGGAAGGGGTTCAAAATCGCATGTCATCTCTGTCCTGGGGATTAGACAATGTTCTGAATAACGATACATTGTTCTTATTATAGGCATGACTGCTCCCATTATTGGCCTTTCTTTTCTACAGTTGTAACCGTTTTTCTTTTTACAAATTAATCAATAGTAAAAAATCTTCAAAATCAATAAGCATCCTACCAATTATTCGATCTGCTGAATTCCCGGCAATAAAGAAAGAATAAATATGTATACTAATTTATGTATACGTATATACTTACATATATATACTTTTTTCCTGCCAACTACATGTTATATCTTGCGCGAGAAGGGATTCAAAATGTATATTAACTATAAAAGCAATGCATTTAAATATGTTTAACAACTTCAGTTCCTCAGTACACGCATATGCACATAGTCATCAATTTATTCATTGTAGCCTTACTACGGTTTTGCGTTCGGTGTTCGAAAATGATAACATAGCATATTTTCTCTTTATTGAATCAGTGTTTGGATCTGCCGAAAAGAAAACATATTTTTATCAATTCAGAAATATAGGAAGATAATATATGAAAACTTTGGTTTTGGGACAAAACACACGTATGTCATTTTTATCTACACCTGCGCATATACTGGAAACGGATGTGCATTGACAAACAGAA
>NC_061825.1:31047602-31050102 GCF_019202785.1 Penaeus chinensis
AATAAATGAATAAATTCAATAACATAGTTTAGTATATAAGAGGCATTTTATGAATACCTGTCTGATATATGATTATAGCTGTATAGGATGTGAAATTATACGTCTGTCTGCGTCTGAAAAGCTGGGAAGTAAAATTAAAAAGAATGGAGGTCTCCGCTGTTCCAAAATGGGAAATTCCCTTTGACTATTCATTCGAGAAGAAATCTCTAAAATGCATAAAATTAAACTTCTTCCTCTGCTGCATTTACTAATTCACTGTGGGGGAAAAAGGGGGGGGGGGGGATAACAGCTTTTCTCCTCACACAATAGTTTTAGTCTTCATGCTGAAGTGCATTCTAATATGCCGCTAATGTTTGGTTTATAGAGACAAATTACCCAATTACATAATTGCATTTAGGATCGCGGGACCATTTCGGTTTAGGAGAGTGCCTCGTCTAGATAGAAAGGGTAGTTGTTATTTCTTTCTTTCTCTCGTTTGATATTTGTCTGTCTGTTTGACTATATGCTTACTTACTATTTCTGTCTGTCTGTTTGTCTCTCTCTCTCTCTTTCTCTTTCTCTTTCTCTTTCTCTCTTTCTCTTTCTCTTTCTCTTTCTCTTTCTCTCTCTCTCTTTCTCTTTCTCTTCATTTTTCTCTTTCTCTTTTCTTTCTCTTTCTCTTTCTCTTTCTCTTTCTCTTTCTCTTTCTCTTTCTCTTTCTCTTTCTCTTTCTCTTTCTCTTTCTCTTTCTCTTTCTCTTTCTCTTTCTCTGTCTGCCTGCCTGCCTGTCTTTCTGTCTGTCTGTCTGTCTGTCTGTCTGTCTGTCTGTCTGTCTGTCTGTCTGTCTGTCTGTCTGTCTGTCTGTCTGTCTGTCTCTCTTTCTCTTTCTCTCCCTCCCTCTCCCGCTTTCTTTCTCCCTCGTCCCTTCTCGCCCGTTTCCACAAAGATCTTAAAACGAAAGACAGCAAACCACATTCCCAAGATGATTATATATTCACATCATTCTCTTTACCTCCCCCTCCCCCCTTCCCATCCCTGGCAACACCCCCACAGTCCCACCCCTTCCGAGGAATTTTCCATTTCATTCACAGGGCGCGATGAGAAAGTAGACATGGCTTTAATTTCCTTTCGGGGGCAGGTCAGAGGTCATGGGATATCTATCTGCCTGATCTTTGTGACGTTTCATTACCGCTACACAGGCGAGGGACGTGAGTTGTGGGATGCATGATTTTTTTTTTCCGGGAAATATTTTTCAGGTGAGTATTTTACCGTCCGTTTCATTTCTTAGTGTTTTCTTTTCTTTTCCCTTTCCTCCCTTTTTTTTATTATCTCTTTACTAACTCTATATACTTTTTGTATGTGTCTGTTTATAAATAGATAACTAGATGGATATATAGAGGTATATACATATATATATATATATATGTATATATGTTCTTATATATAAATATATATATATATATATATATTCATTCATTCATTTGGGAGCTAACGCCGTCGGGGGCGCATAGCTGCATCCACCCTTCGCTTCCATCTACGAGGGTCCCTCATGGCGAGCCGCCAGGCAGGGGTCCATCCCATCTCTAGCTCCTCACAATAGGTTTGATCGATCTGCCCAAGCCACGACTTCCTCGGTCGTCCCACAGGCCTCCTTCACCCAGGGTTGTCTTGGACAGAGAGAACCTGGTGGGCAGGGTCACCCTGCGGGAATCGAGCCAAATGGCCCTATAACCTGAGTTGGCGATCGCGGATTGTGCAAGTAACAGGTCCTGTACCGGTCTCACGGTGCAGCCGTTGGTTGAACACATGGTCCCGCCAACTGTACCCCATGATCTGGTACAAAGATCTGTTACAAAAGGCATCAGGATGAGATTCCAAAGCACAAGATAGCATCCAGGTTTCACTACCATAGAGTAAAACTGGCAGTATCAGGCCCTTCTGCACAGGTACCGGCATCTCCAATTACTCTTGTCGAGAGATTTCATGACCCCTGCTGCCAGGCTAATCCATCTACTGACTTCCTGGTCTGACAGCCCAGAGTCGTGAACTGCACTACCGAGGTATATAAAACTCTGTGACTTCGATGTATTCACCACAAGCATGTACTGACTGCACAGGGTCTCCTAGTAGGCCCCCAAAATCCTGGATCTTGGTCTTGGTCCAGGAGACCTCTAGCCCCAGGGACTTCGCTTCATTGCTAAATGCATCAAGAGCTTCCACTAGGGTTTCCAGAGATTCAGATAGAATAGCAACATCATCAGCAAATTCAAGGTCTGTAACTTTGATATTGCCCAGAGTTCCTCCACAGAGACTTTGGACAGAAGCTCTACCCAGTATCCAATCCATGCAAGTGTTGAAAAGTGTTGGTGCAAGAACACAACCTTGCCTCACGCCTGAACTAACAGGGAAGAAGATCGACAGGCCCCCACCACACTTTACAGCATTTTCAGTGCCTGTATACAGGTTTGCTATTAATTCAACAATCCTTGTTGGAATTCCTCTTAGTCTCAGGATCTCCCTG
>NC_061825.1:31057602-31060102 GCF_019202785.1 Penaeus chinensis
GGCAAGAGTGACACTGTCATATAACCTCTCAATAGTGAATTCAGAGAGTGGAATGCAGTGGAATGAATGGCAGTTTAAAAAATATATATGTATATGTATATGTATGTGTGTGTATATATATATATATATATATATATGTGTGTGTGTGTGTGTGTGTGTGTGTGTGTGTGTGTGTGTGTGTGTGTGTGTGTGTGTGTGTGCGTATGTATAAATACTATATATATATATATATATATATATATATATATATATATATATGTATATATATTTATATATGCGTGTTTGTGTATATATGTATATGCACACACATACACACACACACACATACACAGACACACACACACACACACACACACACACACACACACACATGTTTGCCACGAATGAGGCCTTATAGCATTTTCTTTGTATGGCCTGCAATATTCTTCACAGGGCTTCGCGACTCACTGATAACGTCCAACAAAAAGAAATCAGGGGGTGACTATAAAACAATATTTTGGTTTGCAAAAGTGGCAATAAAGGAAGGGGGATCCGGAAAAAATAGGGACATGTTGAATGGAATATGTCGTACACCACCACACATACACTGGGTTTACCATTTCACACTCACTACCTTCCATTCACAACAAAAAAAGCAGGCGGAAACCATGACTGTATGATTGGACCGGAGATTCTGGCTGCAAAGGGAATGGGAATGGGTGATGGGGTAGTAGCTGACGCTCCAGCACACAGGCTATAGATTACAAGATTTTTCAGCTGACTCCCCACACGCCCCATTCACAGGAGGGGGAAACGGCCTGCTAGTTTTTAGTAGCTCGTGCACGATGATGCCACTAATAGGCCTCAACTTATAAAAGAGTATGGTTCTGGCGTAAAGAGCTTTAGGGGTTTATGTACATTTTATATGTGCATATATATGGTTAGATAATTGAATTAAAGCAGACGTCCCGAAAGTTATGTAGATAGACGAAAAAATCAAATGGGAAAATAAACAAACAAGTAGACATTCAGTCAAACAACGGGAAAAGTACGCAGACACTTAGACAAAGCAAAGACACGCAACTATTACATACAATCTGACTAACGCGACCATAAAATCTCCATGATTGCAGAGTGTGGTATCTACTGCACAAAAGCCCCCACTCCCTCTTGCTCTCTTTCTTTTCAGTAAAAGTTGAGAGCGAAAAGTTGAAATTGCTGCCAAGTGATCAGGCCGAACCAGGCGACATTCTTTCGAACCACGGGAACTTGCGGCTTCATCTCCTCTTTGGGCAGGAACGATTCTGTCAAGTGGAGGAAGTTAAAAAGCATCGGATCGTTCCTTTGCGGAATCAGTCGCCGCCACTTGGGAATGAAAAAAAAAAAAAAAGGAAATGAAAAATGTAGCTACAAAAATAGAAAAGAAAGAGAAAAGCCAAACATCGAGAAAAGAAAACTGATTTGAAAAAAGTAAAACCTCGAAAAGAAGGAAACAAAATCACAGAGCAAGAAAGAAAAAAAAAAAAGAAAAAAAAAGAATCAGAGCCATACTTCAATAACCTTTTCGAAAATTCCTCGATAAGTTTTGAGATAAAAAGGATTTAATACAGTTAAAATCTGAAACTCGAAAAAAACAAAATGTCAATTGAATGGCATATCACAGCTGCCTTGTCACATAGATACTTGGGTTACTTAAATACGAAGCTTAATGTTATATTTTTCTTTAAAGTAATGATAATGATAATACTGGTAATATTAACGGCAATTATAATCATAATGATAATACTAACAATGATAATGGGAATAATAATGTTCATGATAAAAATGATAAAACTATTGATAACAATACTCATAATTATAATGACTAAAACACATTGGGTTGCTTTAATAAGAAGCTTAATGTTATACCTTTTCTTAGAGAAGTAATGATGGTAAATAATGGAGATGGTAATGATAATGATAATAGGAATGATGACAGTAATGATCATGACTATGGATTAACGTACATAAATAGATAACATGAAGTTACTGATCTTTAAGCACCGCTAAAGTTCTTTTCACTTCCCGAACAAAATCAAACAAAAGATGTCTAAAGGGATCCGATTTTTTTTTTTTTTTTTTTTTTTTTACGAAAAAACAAAAACAAACGATAATCGACTTTTTCTGACTAACATCATATGTAAGATGTGATGTGAAGCAGCTGTCATTTTTGTAAACAAGATATATTCTATGTGCATAACGTTCGGGTCGTAGCTATATTTTCCATATAATAAATACATTTTTCAATATTAGGATGAGTGCACGCATGTTACGAACTTCTAGCTGTAATTGGAATAACATTTTTAAAAACATTGCCGTGTTGGCATAATGGTAGAAAAGCCCTCTGTGCACGAAATAGATTAATTGGAAAATGAGACAACAGTTCAAAAATCAATCCCCACCATGACGTCCGTGATGACTTTGAATTTGTCTGACCTTTCAATTATTTTATTCTATGCGTATCCTTTGGTCCTAAAAAGCT
>NC_061825.1:31065102-31067602 GCF_019202785.1 Penaeus chinensis
CACATACATATATGTGTGTGTGTGTGCGTGAAATTTCACATACGTAATGAAGCACATCTCTATTGGTCATGTTGATTTCCAGTCCTTAACTCATAACATTTTTTCTGTTACAGCAGTGAAGGTGAAATAATGTGTGGAAATGGAACCAATGGAGTATCGAGCAGTGATCAGGTTTCTATACCTAAATGGCCGCGCACCACAAGAGACCTTCGATGAAATAAAAGCAACCTATCACCAGTTCAGGTGTGGAAACGGCCATTTTGGAAGATCGCTTTATTACTGTTAATCAATGTTGGATATGACTGCTCATAGATTTCCAGGCTACGTACTCCTTACCAGACTCAGAAACGAGTCCATTGTCCCAAGGCTCTTTTAGCCACGTACCAAGAAAACCAGGACTTTTGAAAGACTATTATTATTATGATCAAGAAGGCAAGTTTATACTCAGTCTTTTGCATGAAGTAGTGATAATGGATTTCAATTACAGGAGCTCATTACGTTTCACTGCAATAGAAATGGCGCGGAATGTTGACTAAAGGTGTCCTCTTCCTACATGACAACGGCCCTGTTCACAACTCTCACATTGCCCAGATGGAAACGCGGTCCTGTGACATCGTTCTTATTCACCTGCTTTGCACCACCTGACTTCCAGCTCTTTCCATCCATGAAGTCAATTCATGGCTTCAAATGCAATCTGCAGACTTCTGCAAGCAAGGAGTCTACAACTGCATAAAACGATGGACAAAAGTGTGTCATTCTTGTTGTGACCTAGGTAGAAAAAGACTAATAACTGCATGATGTTTCATTCCTGTACGTCCATGGGAAGTAGGTTTTGGGAAACCTTTAATGAATACACGCATACACACACACATATATGTGTGTGTGTGTGTGTGTGTGTGTGTGTGTGGGCGCGCTCGTACGCACACACACACATACATGTGTGTATGTTTGTGTGGCTATCTCTTTATTGAAATATGTATTTACTTAATTTTAATTTTTTATTATTTTGTTTTTCATCCACAGGTGAGAAAGAAAATAATGATAATGCTGATGAATACAGCATCCAGACCTATGTGTAATTTAATCGATTTAACCTGTTTTGGTTCGGGTGTTTCTCCTTGGGCGTGTTAGGATAATGTAGGTCCCCTTGTTTGATGGAAAAAACAAAACCCGTCTTGCCACTTTGCCAACAGCAAGTAAAGTTTTTGCATTTTTACGGGTACTCCATAGACCAGTGGTTTTAAACTATTTTATATAATGGCACATTAAGAATCAATTAATATTTTTTAGACAATACACATACACACACACGCGCACACAGACGCACACACACAAACACACAAACACACACACATAAATATATATATATATATATATATATATATATATATATATATATAAAAGTATATATATGTAAACACATACATATATATATACATACATATATATAAACACACATACATATATATATACATGCATACATATATATGTATATGTACATATATGTATATGTATATGTACATATATGTATATGTATATATACATACATATATATGTATATATATGTATGTATGTACGTATGTATGTATGTAAACACATACATATATATACATACATATATATAAACACACATACATACATATACATGCATACATATATATGTATATGTACATATATGTATATGTATATGTACATATATGTATATGTATATATACATACATATATATGTATACATATGTATGTATGTACGTACATATATATATGTATGCATATATATATATATATATATATATATATATATATATATATAGATATAAATATATATATATATAGATATAAATATATATATATATATATATATATATATATATATATATATATATATATATATATATATATACATATGTAACAATGCAAGCCGTGGAATTCCAATGAAATTTCTAAGAAAATGTCGGCGCGCACGAGAGGCAAAGGTAATCTAGCTGTTTATGTCGTTGCCTGGCGAGGGTCAGCACGCTGTAAGGACAGTGAGGGCCTTCATATCCCCACGTTTGCAATAACAGCTTTCGAGTCTTGCAATAAGCACCTTCGCCTTTCATATAGTGAACTCTGTGCTTGCTTTCACCATTTCTCTTTCTTTCGTACTGTATTTAGGTGTACTTATATATTGTTAATGCCACTATCATTATCGTTACAATTGATAGCTTTGTTGATTTTATTACATTCATACTCCATGTTTATCTTTTTTCTATATATATATATATATATATATATTTTTTTTTTTTTTTTTTTTTTTTTTTTTTTTTTTACCTGTATCATCTTCACATTTTTTCCATCTTCCTTTGCTGTTCATCTACAGTTTTTTTTTTCTTTTTTTATCGAGCCTTTCATTTCCCTATTTCTGATTGCTTGTCTGTCTCTCTGTCTCTGTCGACATGTTTGTTTGATTCTCTCTTATTCTCTCTCTCTCTCTACTTCTATTTATCTTTTAGTCTCTCTC
>NC_061825.1:31070102-31075102 GCF_019202785.1 Penaeus chinensis
ACATATATATATATATATATACATATATTGCACACACACACACACACACACACACACACACACACACACACACACACACACACACACACACACACACACACACACATATTGGCTAGAGTTGGTCCTAATGGGCTTCCCATTGCTACTCCCTCAGTTTTGTTTGTACAATTTACCATTAAAACAAAATAAAAAAGCTTTTGTAACTATGCCCAAGATTTTTTTTTTTTTTTTTTTTATAATACATCTAATTTAATGCTAATACTTCTTCCTTCTTATTAAACAATGCATACTATCTATAATTTCATAGCATTAATGAAAAGGTTAGTAACATCAAAGCAGGCTAGGACATGGTCATTAGCACATGGACATTACAAAGGTGAAGTTGTTCTGTATAGTATATTGATTAACTGTAAGTTTCCTTAGTACAGGGATATTTTGTTCTCTATCGCAATTGATAGTTTTTAGTGCTGCAAGAATAGGTCAGTTAGATTGGCTTTATGAATTTTGGGTAATCCATGTAAAATCCCTGATCTTGAGCCAGAAGTGAAAAGAGAAGAATATGGAAATTCATTAATAACAGCTTCTTAATCTTTTAGTTTTCAAAAAAACAGATTTCATCGTCATTATTGACGATAAGTGATTCAAGTTTGTTAAAACATAAATTTCTGAAATGCCTATCATTCAAACTATTTCCAACCATGCTTATATCGTCAGATTTATTTATGAGTAAGCACAGCACCTTGATATTTATTAGGTTTGGTAATAATGCTATCTGGGTTTTTGACAAGTCTTTAAGATAATCAAGATCATTAGTTGATATCCCATCTTGAGTTTTTCTTCTTGACATAAATAGAAAGTTGAGAAGGCTAAATTCTTGATAAAATAATCGAATGAATTGGAGCCTGTGGTATTTTACTAGATGGTTTGTGTAGAAAGATCTGAGCATTTTTTTAAAAGAAAGGAAAGAATGAGCAAAATTAAATTTCGTTGGTGGAATACCAAATTCTAGACCATTAGCTAGCAATTGTTTCAGTTTTGCAGACAATTTTACATTAGAAAAATTGAAAACCACTTTAATCAACATCGAAAGGTTCTTTGAAATTATCATCCACTTAATGAAAAAGTTCAATATGTTCAATTTTCTTTAGAGTATTAGCATTACTCGAGTCGGAATGAATTTTCTGATAATTGAAGTCAAACCAGGAAGTATTATGTTTTAATTCTGACTCAAATTCTTTTACCCTTTCATCATTTTATCTTGAGTTTTGTCTTGATTTTAATTTCTAACCATTTATTCTGACAATCTCTAAATATTATTGTCCTTATTATGTTTACATAGTTTAAATATTAAGATTTTAGGAACCAATTTGTTTATCAAACATTCATTAAGAAAAATTAAATCCAATTTCATTTCGTTTTATTTGAAGGAACACTTCAATGTACTTTTAACGCATAGTTACCATACATTTTAACAATAACAGAATTAGTTGGAGTAACAAAAGGGAACGTAATAAGAATCTAATTAATACAAGCGTTGCAACAAAGATCATTATCACTGGGTAGACAACAAACTACACGCAGATATGTGTGTGTGTGTGTGTGGTTGTTTAAATATGCATGTGTGAATGTGTGTCCAAAATTCCACCTACAAGAGTGTAAAAATTCTAAAGCGAAACTGAAAGCTGAAAATAGTTATTCGATTCTAACCACCAAGAATAAGTCGGTGTCACCATAAAAGCGAGGTATTGGAGCCCATTGTGGCGTCTTTCTGTTTCCCCGAGCCGCCGGAATTAGATAAATCAATTGAACACCGAGAATAAAAGCTATTTCGGTGACCTTTAACGCCGCTCGTACCCTCTTTCCATACTACTCAACCAAATTGGAGCAACGAGCAACGCATTTATTAACTGATTAAATTCTTAAGGTTTAATCATCTCCTTTTCACATTTCCTCACCTTTTCCCTTTCTTCTTTTTCCTTCTTTTTCTTCTTCCCTTTCTCCATCCCCTTTCTTCGTCGTTTTCATTTTCTTTTGGTTCTTTTTCTCCTTCAATTTCTCTATTCCCATTTCTTGTTCTTTTTCTTCTGCTTCTGCCTCTTGTTCTCTTTCATTAAGTTCAACGCTATTACTTTTCTATTCCTTACCTTTTTTATCACACATGATCGCGTAACACCACTTAATTCCCGGCTTCGCTGAGGCTTTTCACCACCCTCATTGTAAAAGGCATATATATATATATATATATATATATATATATATATATATATATATATATATATATATATATATATATATATATGTATATAGACATATATATATTTATGTATATATATTTATGTATATTTATATATATTTATATATATTTATATATATTTATATATATATATATATATATATATATATATATATATATATTCATATATATTTATATTTATATTTATATTTATATATGTTTATATATATTTATTTATATATATATATATATATATAGATAGATAGATAGATAGATAGATAGATATAGATATATGACTTACATTTGAAACGTTTGCCACAAAATGTCGGTTAAAAATCTGAAACGCTGTCACCAGTGTCTGCTTCCCTTTCCCATATACGAGCTAAAAATATATTCTTATTAAATCGCTGTTGTCAATACGACAACATCATCTATATAAGTGGTGATGTTACTTCGGTATGGCCGCCACCTCCCGGAGTTTGAGGTTTGCAGAGAACCCCGAGAAAACCCAATTTGACTTACCTATTTCTAATGTGAGTAGCATGATTTAACGTTCTTTTTTAACCGTTTTTTTTCTTTTATTCTATAATCATATAAAGATAAATTGGTGGCACATCACAATGTAAATCTTTAATATTAACAACAATAACTATAAGAAAGTGATAGAAATGTTGATTTACTGAATCGATTCAAGTTTCAGTTTTGTTTTTACATCCTCCCTTATCCTATTATTTTAAATTTATAATAATCATAAATATAGATTTAATATAAACAAAAGTGCGACACTCTTCGGTATTTTCTGCTATTACCTTGTACTAACAAATGACCAATCTCTCACTTCTAACTTTCACGATTTTCCTTTTATACGCTAATCAAGACTAATACCGTTGTATCCACTCCTCAAACATATATGAGAAACAGAAAAAAATGACAAACATTGGTCTGGTGGAATCATGGTGTATTGTTCTTGCCACATATTTTCCCTAACTTACTCTCTCTCTCTCTCTCTCTCTCTCTCTCTCTCTCTCTCTCTCTCTCTCTCTCTCTCTCTCTCTCTCTCTTTAGGATGAGAGTAAGGAGCCAACTCAGTTACCATAATTCAATAAATATGGATTCAACATTTATATTAGTTCACTTATCTAGTATTACAACTTTAAGCTTCTAGGGTTATTCAAGTTTTTTTTTTTTTTTTTTTTTACATAAGGCACTGAACATACCTGTGTGTAGGGTGAGAGCAAGGACCCGTTTTAAGAACGGTTTTGCATATCCATGCTTACTCCCTTCCCCCATTGAATTGTGAACATTTAAACAAACCAGCCATGTATAGATAATGATAACAATTTTCTCTATTAGGTCTAACACTAAGTTTGCTATATTAACCCATTTGCCCCGGATTTATGTTCTGTCCCCTGTAGTTTTTTGGTGAATTATGTTACATACAGATGGCTCCACATGTGCTCAGCCGGCAAGGAGTCTATCAGTAAGCCCTAGTTACCGATCCTGATTTTCCCATTCCTTGAATTGGCGGGAAAATGAGCTTTTCTTATTAATACCTTTGCTATCAATACTGTTATTATTGTTATTGATGTTATGATTATTAATTGTCATTAGAATGATTAAGAACGTGCAGAGACATCTGTGTGTAAATACAATAAATAAACGTGTATTACAGTGGGCATGGCATGTTTCTTGACACATGGGGCGAATGAGTTAATATGCCTAAAAATAAAAATACGTAAATAACAATTTCGGTAGGGTCTGGCAATCCTGCGTGGCCCAGACATTTCTGGAATTATAACCTCTGCACCTTGAATCAATATCGGTCTCGACATATAGATACACACACACACACACACACACACACACACACACATATATATATATATATATATATATATATATATATATATATATATGTGTGTGTGTGTGTGTGTGTGTGTGTGTGTATGCTTATACACACACACACATACACATACATACACACACACAGACACACACACACACACACACACACACACACACACACACACACACATATATATATACATATATGTGTGTGAATACACTACTCCTATCAGCAATATTAATGGTATCATATACTATTCTCAAGAAATTCTTAAGACAAGATAAAGCTAAAATTTTAAATGTCCTGGCTTTCTTTTTCTTCTTTTCTCCAAAGTTTAGCAGCAGAAGAAAGTTTAATCTGGCAAAGTCTTAACATCTGTCAACAACTAAGACCTGTTTTAACACCGATCCGGTCTGTATTTTCCTCTTTTTTTTCATCAGGCATCTTTTATAAAACATCCGTGTTAGAAAAAAGAGAACAGTGGAAGAAGAGAAGACTGAGGAAGAAGAGAATAAAGAGTAATAGGAAGAGGGAGATAAAAGAAAGTTAAAAAGAAGTAGAAGAAAGAAAAAAGAATTTGAAAAGATGAGGGAAGAATCAAGGGAAAAGGGAAGGAAGAGAAAGAGAAAGTGGGAGGGAAATAAGAAGAGGGAGATAAAGAAGAGAAAGGATATGATGAAAAGGAAAAATAATTTCACTACGTTTTTTCTCTGTCAGTCAGTGGGAAAAGTTAAAGTAATAGGACATATATTCGGCAAACAATATCAAGAGTTTTCTCAATAAGAACGAGGCTGGGTGAGTGCTGAGCAAAGATAAGAAAATCAGGAACAGTGGATAATTGCAAGAGATTCCAGGATTTCCAGTTGGGCAGATTATCATGAAACGACAATCATCATTTGTTTTTCTTGGTACCTGCACTGG
>NC_061825.1:31105102-31107602 GCF_019202785.1 Penaeus chinensis
GTTATTATTGTTGTTGTTATTATTATTATTATTATAATTATTATCATTATTATATTTTCAATTATTTTATTATCATCATTATTATTATTATTATTGTTATTATTATTATCATCATCATTATAATTATTATCATTACTATCACTCTTATTATTATCGTTGTTATTATCATTATTATTATTATCATTATTATTATTATTATTATTATTATAATCATCAACATTTAGTAGTATCTGTATTATTTTTGTTGTTATCAATATCATTATTATCATTATCGTTTTTATTATTATTATTAGTTTTATTATTATTATAACCATAATTATTATTTTCACTGATATTATTATCATCTTCAATTTCATTTCAGTAACAGTATTAACTATTACTGTCATTTTATTTTATTGTTTGTATAGTCATTAACATTATTATCATTATCACTGTTAGTATTACCCTTATTATTAGTTTCTTTCCTTGTAATTCTTATAATTAATATAACTGTTACCTATAATATTTTAGACTTTTATTATGATTTTATATTATATTATGATTTTTTGGTAATTATTGTTGTTGTTATAATAATGATGATTGTGATAATTATTATCACCATTATTATATCTATTACAATTATTATTATTATTATCATCATCATCATTATTAATATTTTTATTATTAATATTATCATTATTTTTACTATTATCATTATTATTATTATTATTATTATTACTATTAATATAATTATTATTGTTATTCTTACTACTACTTATTATTATTAATATTATTAATATTATCATTATTATTGTTGTTGTTATTATCATCGTTATAACAATTATTATTATTATTGTAATTTTTATTATTATCATTATTATTTTAACTATTATTATTGTTATTATTATTATTAGTTGTACTAGTAGTACCATTATTATCATCATTATTATTTTAGTTATTGTTATTACTATTATTTCCATCATTATCATCATCATTACTATTATTGTTGTCATTACTTTACTTTTATCATTATTACTACTATTTTTATTTATTGTTCCTATCTTTATATTTATGATTTTTATTATTTATATTATCTTACTGCCATTATCAATATCTATCTATCTATCTATCTACATATATATATACATATATATATATATATATATATATATATATATATATATATATATATATATATTGATAGGCAAAAACTTTGGTACATATCTTAATAGCAGTTTCTTATAATTTGATATCATGACCATATTGACATCTGAAACTCTCCGTCGTACAGGTAGTTTGTTTAAAATATCATTATATGTTCACTTTTATTCCACTGCCTCCTCATTTGCATATACGTGTCAAGAGGACTCTTTTGCTAATTGCGTTTAATGTTATTCTTTTAAAAAAAGTTATCAGTGTAATAATCAGACTAAAACCTCATGTGTTAATGATAAAAAAAAATGCAGCTAATTTAATCTAGTTTTGAAAAATGACTAAAACTTTTAAGTGATTACATTCAGGAATATTATCTTCCTAGAATACGGGATGCAGTAGATATAAAGACCACTAAAGAGATGTCAATAAGTAAAGTGAAAGATATCACCTAATAAAGAATAAGTGAATTATCTGTTCAGAGTAAGAGAAGGTACAAGCTTAATACACAAAGGAATTGCAAGGAAATAACGAACGTATTTTTCCTCTCCTCTCCATTGAGGATCTCTGGAACTTCCTTCTCGCCTTTCACTTTTTTGGTTACATCTGTCTTCCTGTTTATAGATGTTTATCTATTTATCTATATCTACACACACACACACACACACACACACACACACACACACACACACACATATATATATATATATATATATATATATATATATATATATATATATGATATATATATATGATATATATATATATATATATATATATGTATTTAAATATATATATATATGTATATATGTTTATTTATATATTTATATATATATATATATATATATATATATATATATATATATATATGTGTGTGTGTGTGTGTGTGTGTGTGTGTGTGTGTGTGAGTGTGTGTGTGTGTGTGTGTGTGTGTGAACATCATATATTTATATTATGTTAATTTGCACGAAGCTTCTCATGATATCATAATCCATCAAGCTTAATCTAATCAGTCTATATATTTTTTTACATGAAAGAAAAAACTTTTACAAAACTCGACCTTCTTTGGATGATCAGCATTTTTGTCCCTCTGAATTAACGCAATTCCTTCAGGTAGAAAAATCAAGTTTTTAGCTTCAGATCAACCAGGGGTATTTTCCATGCACAACTTGTTCAAATTAAGCAATATTTCGTACCCAAACAAGTTAAAGTTTGCTTGGCGTTGCATGTAGAAGTTCTGGAACTGATGCAATTAAAAGAGAGGTTGCACAACACGTGGCAGTTGGGAAGGACTTCTCTCAAATTGTTAAAAGACTCATCTCGTTATGACATATCTAAGGCTATGTCATAAGAGTACATTTCAAGACAA
>NC_061825.1:31172602-31175102 GCF_019202785.1 Penaeus chinensis
AATCATGCGACCTCTTACAAATAATTCAACTTGAAATCAACAAAAAAGATTTTGCGATAGAACTCAACAATATGGTTCTAAATGGCTACGTGACCATCAACAAGCTCAACGACCGTATGTCAACGCTGGAAGACCAGGTCGACAACAGAAAACAGAAGATCGCCTCGTCGGACTCTGGGTTACCGCCTTCCAACACCCGAGAAGACTCTGCTCCTCGGGGAGACGAACCTAAGCGACGTCAAGTCATCGGATCTTGGGAAGAACTGCTCCATCAGAACCATCCCGCGAGCAACCATGGACTTTGCGAGATGCTGGGTCAATGAAAAATTGGACTAGGCGCCCTGGTTGTGAGATATTTGTATGTGAACTTGTACCAACTCTGAGAACAGATGATCTTGCTAATAAGATCAATCAGTTTAATGAAAAGCTAAAAGAATGGAGTTCTAAAAACTCAACTAAATTTCAGACTTGGTACAGATGAAGTAGATGAAATGTTTTAACGTAAACTGTGGTAATGAAGGTATTTTTTCTAAATAAATTTGGTGTTATCAGGCCATTGCCAACGATTAACAAGCAATGTAAATTCTTTAAACTAGCGGATAAGTGGAATGAAAGAGGAACCATATGCCCTCCCAAAATAATTATAAACAGCATAATGATAGATAATTACCATATGATGAGAGACCCCTAATATCTGATAATCGCTGACGAACTCAAAGTAGAAATAGGTATGATGTGTATGCTAAAACAAGGGATAATATAATAGGAGGCAGTGGTAATCACATGACTAGAGTTAATAGTAGGATGAATCAACATCCCATTGTGGAAACCAGGTATCGCCCAAACAACCATCGCTATGGTCACAAAAGTCGACTTTGCGACTATTACAGTGGATAGGAATTTGACCATGAAGACGAAGTTAATAAAGGTAAACAGAAGAAGGACCTTGTAAATATTGTATATATACATTCTCAATCAATATGTCCTAAAGATGAAATAGAGATGCAAATCAGTGATATTTTATGCATTAGTGAAATGTGGTTTCTCCCAAGTGTAAGTGATTCTTTAGTTAATATATTTTCTTTTAAATTTCTTCGCCATGACTGTGGCCGTGGAGGAGTAGTATGTGTATATGTTAGGGATGATTTTTAGGTAACAGAAGTAACCACGGGACTTGATAAAGTAGTTTTGAAGACATTTGGATTCTAATGCAACACAGGAAATTGCCTTCTATCATTATTGGATGCATCTATCGACATCCCCGTGCACCTGTTACGTCTTTCACCTAGGTTTTGGATTGTTTCAAGAACATTTGTCTGCGGAATAAGTCCGTTTTTATACGAGGTGATTTTAATGATAATCTATGAGCACCTGTTAATAAAATAGCTAAATAGATTAAAAATGTGAAATCAACACAGTTCATAAACAGACCAACAGGGATAACTTCCACCTCTGTAACAGTGATTGATCTCTTGGTTACCAATAAAACAGGAATGATAAGTGATGTAGAAATATTTCCAAGCCCAGTGGTAGATCATGAACTAATAGCTGCTACTGTGAATTTAAGCAAACCAAAAAGACAACCAGTGGTTCATATCTTTCGCTGTCTTAAGAAGTACAACCAAAACTGCTTTTGTAATTTACTACTGGAAGAGGCTCCTATCCTTAACATTGTACAATCTGAAGTAAATGCCCAAGTTAGATGTTTGAATGAAACGTTTCAGAAATGTATGGACAATTGTACACCAACTGTAACTCGAGAGATAACACGACTTTCAGCACCGTGAATAACGGATGATATATAAGCTGCAGTGAAAGATAGAGACCAACTGAGAAAATGTATAAAGGCAAATAATCTCAATGTGGATTTACGCCATGAGTACAAGGCAGACAAAAACGTGAAATGTCTTCCTGCAGAAGCAAAAAGCAATACTTCAGAGAAAAAAAAATCCAAAATGAAAGAAATAATATTATCGTTCCATGGAAAAATTATCAGAAAAATTACTCCTGAAACAAAGCGTAGTTCTAAACAAACTGATGGCAGCAAGATTCTAAATGAGAGAGCGGAGGAATTCAATCACTTCTTTGCAAATGCTGGTAGCCTTGCTTTCGAAAAAAACGCAAGCAAGTCTGTCGTCTGATGATGCTGAAGTTAATGGTTTTGCCAATAGATCTCTTATTTTCATTCCTGAACCTGTGGATTGTAATACAATTATTCAAACTATAAAAAAAAGGATCTATGTCATATGGCTCGCATGGCATTCAATTTCGCTTCATTAGAGATTCACTGCCGATAATTGTGTTCTACATATTGAGTATCATCAATACTTCATTTGCCACTAACGCATTTCCTGACTTATGGAAAATCCCTCATGTCATTCCCCTGCATAAAGCTGGTGCCATCGATGTTGTTAATAACTATCGGCCTATATTTTTACTACCAATATTTTCAAAGATTTTGGAGAAAATTGTCGCCATTCAGCTGATTTCATTTCTGGAG
>NC_061825.1:31225102-31227602 GCF_019202785.1 Penaeus chinensis
GAAAAGAAAAAGAAAAAAAGAAAGAGAGAAGAATAAATGCAAAGGAGAAGGAATTGGGAAAGTTAGATTTTGATAGCGTCATTGCGTCAATCTCCGATCGCATTAAGACTCTCCACCCCGGCCGCCCTGACGCCTTCTGACGATTTAGACGTAAATCACTTCCTTCCCTCCCTTTCTCCGCCTTCTCCTCCTCTTCCTTCCCTCTCCCCCTTTCTTATTTTCCTCTTCCTTCCCTCCCTTTCTCCGCCTTCTCCTCCTTTCCTTCTCTCTCTCCCTTTCTTTTTCCCTCTTCCTTCCCTCCCATCCCTTCCTTTCTCCGCCTTCTCCTCCTTTCCCTTCTCTCTCTCCCTTTCTTCTTTCCCTCTCCCTGCCCTCCCTTCCCCCCCTTTCTCCGCCTTCTCCTCCTTTCCCTTCCCCCCCTTTCTCCGCCTTCTCCTCCTTTCCCTTCCCTCTCCCCCTTTCTATTTCCCTCTTCCTGCCCTCCCCTCCCTCCCTTTCTCCGCCTTCTCCTCCTTTCCCTTCCCTCTCCCCCTTTCTTCTTTCCCTCTTCCTTCCCTCCCTTCCCCCCCTTTCTCCGCCTTCTCCTCCTTTCCCTTCCCTCTCCCCCTTTCTTCTTTCCCTCTTTCTTCCCTCCCTTCCCCCCCCTTTCTCCGCCTTCTCCTCCTTTCCCTTCCCTCTCCCCCTTTCTATTT
Source organism: Penaeus chinensis (assembly GCF_019202785.1). NCBI lineage: Eukaryota > Metazoa > Arthropoda > Malacostraca > Decapoda > Penaeidae > Penaeus > Penaeus chinensis. The sequence continues at coordinate 31,225,795 of NC_061825.1, forward strand.
CCCTCTTCCTGCCCTCCCTTCCCTCCCTTTCTCCGGCTTCTCCTCCTTTCCCTTCCCTCTCCCCCTTTCTATTTCCCTCTTCCTGCCCTCCCTTCCCCCCCTTTCTCCGCCTTCTCCTCCTTTCCCTTCCCTCTCCCCCTTTCTATTTCCCTCTTCCTGCCCTCCCTTCCCTCCCTTTCTCCGCCTTCTCCTCCTTTCCCTTCCCTCTCCCCCTTTCTATTTCCCTCTTCCTGCCCTCCCTTCCCCCCCTTTCTCCGCCTTCTCCTCCTTTCCCTTCCCTTTCCCCCTTTCTTTTTTCACTTCTTCACGAGACGCTTCCCCTCCCTCCCCTCTCCTTTCCTCCCGCCTACTTCCCTCTCCTCCCTTTCCCTCCTACTCTCCTCCCCTTCTCTCTCTTCTCATCCTATTGGTTCCCCTCCACCGTCCTCCCATTTTCCTTCTCTCTTTCCACTACGCTTCCCCTTCCCCCTCTATCCTTCCCTTCCCCCTCCATCCACCCTCTCCCCCATCCATTCCTACACCTTCCATCCCCTCCCCTCCCCCTCCCTTTCCCTTCCTTCCCCTCTCTTCCCCTTCCCCACCACCCCTTTTCTCCCCCTCCCCGCCTTCCCTCCCTTCCCCTCTCTTCCCCTTCCCCATCCCCCCTTTTCTCCCCCTCCCCGCCTTCCCTCCCTTCCCCTCTCTTCCCCTCCCCTCCCACCCCTTTTCTCCCCCTCCCCGCCTTCCCTCCCTTCGCGAAGCTCAGATTCTCCGAACAACTCGCACTCGAATCTCCGTAATTTTAGTAATGGCCTTCCGGGAGCCATTACAAAGGGAGCCTTCCATACTTGGCCGTAAGAATGCTGAGTGTCAGAATATGCAGCTGCAAATGCCCCAAGTTCCGTCGAGTTAACATGCATGCGCAGTGCTTGGAGTCTGGCGATCTTCCTTTTTTTTGCATATCAGAGGAGGGAGATGAATGAGAAGGACGAGACTGAGGAGGCGGAGCAGAAGGAGGAAGAGGAAGAGTAGGAGGAAGAAGGGGGGAGCAAGAGGAGTAGGAAAAAAGAAGGAGGAGGAGGAGGGAAATAGAAAAGAGAAAAAATAAAGGTCAGTAGGGAAAACCTCCTTCCTTTGTGGCCTGACCAGTAAGCGCATCAGAGCAGTGCTTCGCGCCGGGCCAAGGACGAGAGTTCGCACTTAAGGGTGATTGGCTGCTTCGGCGTGGCCTGCATGGCGACCGTATGGGCGACCGGAGTCACTCGCCTGACTGGGACCTGATCGGTCTCTCGTGCGACGCGGCGACAGCTCCGGCGTCCCTGGGGGGCGGGGAGGGGGGCCCTGGGAATCTGGTTTCTCTCACTTCCAATGTGTGTGTATACATGCACACAAACACACACACACACACACACAAACACAAACACACATGCAGACAGATCATTAAATTGATTGGCTGGGAAATGGATGGGTAGACATATAGGGTCTATAGAAAGATAGATAGGCTAACAATAGATAGATTGATAAGCAAAAAATAAATAGATGGATGGATAGATAGATAGATGGGCATACAAATAAAAACATAGATTTATGAATAGATTGATTAAGAGAGAAATAAATAGAATAGATAAAAATATAGATAGGTAAATGGACAGGTAAACAAATAGATAGAGAGTGAGAGAGAGACATATAAAGAGGTAGATCGATGCATAGATAAACATAGATATATATGAAGTTCGATAGATATGAAGGCAGTTAGATTGGTAGATTGACTGCATAGAGGATAGTCAGGAATAGGGATATGGATACAGACATAGATAGAGAGATAGAGA
>NC_061825.1:31240102-31247602 GCF_019202785.1 Penaeus chinensis
TAATAATGAAATTATGATAATAATAATAATAATAATAATAATAATAATAATAATAATAATAATAATAATAATAATAATGAAAATGATAATAATTATAATAATAATAATAATATTAATGATGATGATAATAATAATAATGATAACAATAATAATATTAATGATGATAATAATAATAATAATGATAAAAACAATAATAATGATAATGATAATACAATAGTAATACTATTATTGATAATAATAATAATAATGATAATAATAATAATAATGATAATAATAATAATAATGATAATAATAATAATAATAATAATAATAATAATAGTAGTAGTAGTAATAACAGAAATGATCATAATAATTACAATAATAATGATAACGATAATAATAATCATAATAATAATAAAAGTAATAATAATAACAATAAAGAATGTTAAGGATGATTATATGAATGATACTAGTAATAACGATGACAGCAATAGCAATTATGATTATAATGATAGTAATAGTAATAATAATAATGATACTCATGATGATAATGATAATAATAATAATAATAATAATAATATTGATAATGATAATGATAATAATAACAATGATAATGATAATGACAATAATAGTAATGATAACAATTATAATATTGATAATAATAATAATACTAATAAAATAATAGTAATAATGATAATAGCAATAACAATGATAATGATTATACTTATAATAACAATTATAATTATTATTAAGTATTATTATTATAATTAATATATATATTATCGCTATTATTATTATTATTGCCATTATTGTCCTCATTATTTTTATCATTATTATTGTTATAACTTTTAACGTTATTTGTATGATTACTATTCCTGAGGATATTATCACTATTATTATTTTTATTATGGGTATCATTACAACTATTATCGCTTTTATTATAATTTTCTTATTACTACCACTGTTATCATTATTATCAATATCATAATTATTATTATTACTATTATTATTACTATTGTTTTTATTATTAGTAGTAGTAGTATCATTATTATTATTACTATTATTGCTATTTTTTTTATAATCACTGTTACTGTTGTTATTGTTGTAATCCATTATCATTATTTCACATCTTCTTATCATCATCATCATCATCCTCTTCACCACCAATTATCCTTACTATTATTGATATTATCTAGAATAGTAGTAGTATTCATCATCACCTTCATCTCCACCATCATTATCATCATTATCATCATTATCACCATTATTGGTATTTTTAGGAGTAGTAGTAGTATTCAACATCACCTTCACCTCCATCATTATCATTATTATCACTATTATTGGTATTTTTATGAATAGTAGTAGTATTCAACATCACCTTCGCCTCCACCATTTTCTACGACCCATCAAGAAGCACAAACATAACGAAACATCCACAAGACCATGAAGCATCATTATTATTGTTATTATTATTATTATTATTGGTATTAATATTATCTTTTTTATTATTATTATTATCATTATTATTATTATCTTTATAATTATTATCATTATTATTATTATTGTTGTTATTATTATTGTTATTATCATTATCATTATCATTATTATTATAATAATTATTATTGTTATTATCATTTTCATTGTAATTATCAATATTAACATAATCATTATTATCATAATAATTAACATTGGCATTATTGTTTCCATTAGTATATTTCCATTACGATTTTCACAATCATTATCATTATTATCATTATTTTGATGGTAATTATTATTATCCTTATTATTATTACTATTAATATGAAAGCGAAAAAACTGAGTGCTGAAGAAATGAATAACAGAAGAAGATAAAGGAGACAAAAGTACAATAAAAGAAGAAGAAAATTAAAAAAAGAAAGAGAAAGAAAGGAGATGATAATAATGGAATACGGAATAACACAACGGAAGAACACGAGAAACAGAAAAAGAAAGAAGACAGAAAGAAAAATGAAAACAGGCGAGCGTCAGAAGCGAAAGGCAATAAGAGAGAGAGTGACGAAGAAGGAGCGCGATGGTAAAATACATCTTGTGTTATGTAGTCTATTAATAAAAGCTAATTAGAGGACCCGCCTCCCACTCTGCACCGCCACTCGAATCTTCTTGCCTCTTGCCTCTTCTTTTGCCTTTTTTTTTTTTTTTTTTCTTTCTTTTTTTAATCTTCGCTTCCTTTTTGTCTACAGGTTTCTTTTTTTTTTTTTTTTTTTTTTCTTTTGCCGTTCAGTGTCATTCATCTATATAAGTTTTATATACGGTGTACATTTTCGGATCAGAAAATTTATATGCGAACACTATGTTCAGATAAACACACGCACACACACACACACACACACACACACACACACACACACACACAGACACACACACACACACACACACACACACACACACACACACACACACACACACACACACGTACGCTAAACTATTTGAACGCACCACCACATCCAAACTTTTACACACTGCTCTTGCTCTTGAACGATACACGTGTTCGCTTCTTCCACTCTCTTCATCACAACGATCACATACGGACCGAAAAAAGAGAGAACGGATAAAGAAAGAAGAAAAAATCGATGGCTCAGGTGGCTGTGTGTTGCAATTGCACGGGCCGGGCGACAAAACACACCCGGGAGCCTGAGTCCGGATGCAACGTTGCAAAGACCAAGGAACGCTGTCTAGGCGACTCGCCAAATTGGAAATAAAGGCAAGAAATTCGGGAATAGACTTCCCTGAGGAAAAGGAAAGTTGGGTACGTGCATACATGCATGCAATGCACTCGTACATGCACACGTACACACACACACACACACACACACACACACTTGCATGGCATCAAGAAAACAACAAATGGACTTGCTCCTTATATTCTCAAACCAAAGACAAATATCGCTGAAACCCAATGTACACCTTAATTTGCACTGGGGCAAAGTTGAGACAAATAATATGTGTAATACCACACACACACACACACATCGTGAGTTAAAAATATCCTTGTTTCATTGTTTCATATATATATATATATATATATATATATATATATACATATATATATATATATATATATATATATATATATATATACCGGACTGCGGTTGATTAAGAAGGGCATCCAATCACGCAACGGTGGCACAGTCATATAACTACTCAATAGTAAATTGAGAGAGCCCTATGTCCTGTAGAGAAATGAATGACTGTATAATATATATATATATATATATATATATATATATATATATATATATATATATATATATTTATATGTATATATATATATATATGTATGTATACACATGCATACACATATATATATATATATATATATATATATATATATATATATATTCAGTGAGACAAGGGTATATTTTACTCACTCACGGTATGTGACGTCTGATTTATGAATTGATTTTATCTAAAAATATTAATTGCGTCAACAGATTAAATCATAAGCGGTGGAACATAAAAACTTAAAATTATAGGTTATCTAAAATAGATTTGTATGTAATCCATTTTACTGTAGTGTGCGTTCCTGTGTGTGTGTGTGTGTGTGTGTGTGTGTGTGTGTGTGTGTGTGTGTGTGTGTGTGTGTGTGTGTGCATGTGTGTGTGTGTGTATGCATGAATATTTGTAGGTGAATTAATATATGTATATACTACGTTTTATCTATATCTATTCCTATCTATCTATCTACCTATCTATTTTCTATCTACCTGTCTACCCACATGCACTCAAACATGCAGACTAATGGCCCCCACAGCTAACAATGACAACGTTACCGCCCTTCTCCCGCCAGCCTCTCGCCGAAGCCACCCGGCCAAGTCGCCTCCGCCCATCCATCTCCTTCCGGGCGTCTCCCTCCTCCTTTTTTAGTGGCGAAGGACCTCGTCCCCTTCGTCCTCCTGTTGATATATGACCCGCCCTTCCTCTCCTGTCCGAGCCATTGCCCCCTCGACGCCGGTGGATTCATTGACCTCCGAATCCACTTATTTCTCAATCCACCTTTTTCCGCGCCACCAGATCCCCGCACTCCGCCTCTCTCCGGTTTGTGTTATTAGTATCATCCTTAACGTGTTTTCTTCTGTTCACCCACACACACAATCGCCCGCAGACTGGACTTCATGTATTCACTTCCTTTGATATTATTTTTTTTTTTGTTTTTATTATTATTATTTACCGCTGTTGTCTTCAGAGCAATCGTTATTTCTGATCTAAGCAACACAGAGCTTTCAGCATCTTCCATATAATTTTCTTTTCTACATATTACTTATATACATACATAGACACACACACGCACACACGCACACACGCACACACGCACACACACACACGCACACACACACACGCGCGCACACACACCCACACACACACGCACACACGCACACACACACATATTACTCCTGGGTATGGGTATAAACTACATCCGGTTATGGTCCTGAGGAGTATGGAACCTCCACTTAGCCACTCTTACTCCCAGGTCCAATTCAACTTTTAGTGGAGCACCTGCCAGGGTCCCCTCTGAATAAAAATGAGGGTAGAGGGGGCTCTTTAGCCTTGGGTGGCAACCCTTCTAGGGCTTGTCCTAATAAAAACATTATCAGGGAAAGCAATAGGAAAAGCACCCTGATTGATCTTTCCTTTGTATTTGGGCAGACATCTCAGGAAATGGCCCTCAGTAACGTGGAAAAGACTGGGCATGCTAAGTGTATTAATAGAGAATAAAGGGATATGGAGAAAAAGCGCTAGAAGCAGGATATAAATATGTGTGTGTGTGTGTATTTGTGTGATTATGCCTGTGTATCTACTTGTCTGTGTATCTATTCATTTATTTATCATACATACATACACATATGTATACATACATGTGTGTATGTAGATGTTCAGTATACTTAACTACAAATAAAGGCACATGAGAATTAGGCAAAATTCCAAAATAACTTTATAGACCCAGTTGGATTAAAATTGGCTGGAATCTTGTTAAAAAGTTTCTTTAGAGCATGTTAATATGTCACCCTGCATGGGTGAATTATTATTATCATTATCATGTTTTGTATTTTTACAGTCTGATTGAACTATTAACCCTTAATCCTTTTGGTTTACTAGAATTTGGTTTTTTGCCCTAATCAGCTTTAGCCTCTTATATTAAAGTATGTAATAACAATTAACAGTATTTCATCTGAAAACATACATAATGAAGATGCAATAAAAATGGTAAGCCTCTTTTCTCACTAACTGAAAATCTCATTTGTTATTTTTCACCGTTTTGTGTGCTGACTTGTGTTTCGAACTTTTACAGCAAAATAGTACTGGTAAGGGCTCGGTTTGATGCTTTCAAAATGTACGTGTTTGATTTTTGAAGAATATTGTTAACGAATAAGCAAAATAATAACATAAATCAGGAGCAAAACAATGGTACGTAAAATCTGAAACATATAGCTTGAATATTATAAAGAATCGAAGTTTATATATTCTTAATACTCTAAAGAAACACACATAAACTAAGACAGTATATTGTGCATAGTAACTTAAGACTTGATGCATAAAAACAACAATGATGAATGATAATGTTGATGATTATAAGAATGATGCTAGTGATAATAATGATTATAATGATAGTAATAGTAATAATAATAATGAAAATCATGAAGATAATGATAATCATGACAATAATAAGGATAATAACATTAATAATAATAATAATAACAATGACAATAATAACGATATTGATTGTGATAATAATAGTAACAATGATAATGATAATGATAATAATAACAATGATAATAATAATAATAATAATAATAATAATAATAATAACAACAATAACAATCATAGCAATTATACTTATAACAACAATTATAATTATAATTATATTATTATTAGCATTACTATCATTATTATTATTGTTATTATTATCATTATTACTTTTATCATTTTTGTTGTTATTACTATTAATGTTATTTGTATGATTACTATTGCTATGGATATTATCACTATTATTATGTTTATTATGATTATCATTATGATTATTATTGCTGTTATTTTTATTTTCTTAATACTACCAATATTATTATTATTATCATTATTATTATTGGTATTATTATTTTTTTCTAATTATTACCACTGTTACTAATATTATCAATATTATTATTAATATTATTATTTATATTTCTTATAATGAATGTTACTGTTGTTGCTGTTCTCCCTATTCAACATCACCTTCACCTCCACCATCTACGACCCGTCAAGAAGCACAAACATAACGAAACATCCACAAGACCATGAAGCCCCAACGGCCACCAGCGAGCGTGAAAGAGCATCGCCACGCATCAACAGACAACCTCGCACAGTGTATTCTCTTGCATCCCAATCACTCTTTCAAACACAATGCGCAGTTTGTATTTCATTTCACTGAATGAGGCGAAATACCCTACGCCTCGTGATTCCGGCAAAATAGGAAATGAAATCGTGAAATTAAAAAAAAAAAATGCTGTTGCACCGCCATTGTCATCGCTTTTTGTATGATCGTTGTTGTTGTTAGTGCTTCTGCTACAATCAGCTGGCCAGCGTAACAACAACAACAGAAAAAAAACAAAATTAAACGTTTCCAGTATTAAAACGTTTGCCGCCTGTTCCATTTGTTCTCGGATTAAAAAAAAATGGAATGACATCGCAGTTTTGACAGTTTAACATTTGTTTGTTTCTGTTGCTTTACGGCGAAACTCTTTTCTTTATTACTGTAATTATTATTATATTAATTATAATCATTTGTACTACTGTCATTATCACTGTCATTATTATTATTGTTTTATCATATATCTTTAAGTATTGTCATTATTAGAGTTATTATAATTATCGTTATTACTATTATTATTTTCACTATCATTATTATCACTATTAGCATTATTATCGTTATCATTATCATCACTACTGTTATCTTATTATATTATCATCTTGTCATTATCATTACTATTATTATATCATTTTATCATAACCATCATCATCGTTATTATTGTTATTAGTATTACTATTATCTTTGTTATTATTATTATCATTATTATCATTAGCATTATTCTCATAATCATCATAATTATCATTATCATTATCATTATCATTATTATTATTATTATCATCATCATCATTATCAATATCATTGTCCTCATCATTATCACCATCATTATCATCATTATCATTATTTTCACTATTATTATCTTCATCCTCGTTCATAATACTATGACTCTTACATTTCCATTTCCCTTCTTCCTCATTCTCATCTCTTCCTTTCCCTTATCAGTTTCTTCTACTTTTCTTTTTCCATCTCCTTTCGACAGCTTCCAATCGGGTCCGAGAGAGAAAGTGTTAGACTGAGTGGGAGAAAAAAAACATTATGTCAGAACCTCGTAAAATGTATAAACCAGTGACTGACAGTGAGAAAGCACCTGGAAAGGACTTTTAAGGAGGAGGTTGTCTTTTTTTTTTTTATGTTATTTTATC
>NC_061825.1:31250102-31255102 GCF_019202785.1 Penaeus chinensis
ATATATATATATATATATATATGTATATATGTATATATATATGTATATATATATATATATATATTTGTGTGTGTGTGTGTGTGTGTGTGTTTGTGTGTACATATATACATATATATACATACACACATATATATACAATGAAACAAGGATATTTTTTACTCACCCACGATATGTGTGTGTGTGTGTGTGGTATTCGTCTCAACTTTACCTCAATGCAATTTTAGGTGCACATAGGGGTTTCAGCGATATTTGTCTTTGGTTTGAGAATACATCACACTTTTCCAACACATCAGTTACGGATAATGGCCCTGGCACTCGGCATAAAGGGCCATTCGCCTCCAGCCATTAGCCACTCATAGGTCGACCGCTCTCAGCTTTGTGAGCATAGCTTCAGTATGTCGGTCAGATGACAATCTGATATTCAACCAATAAGGTTTTGTAGAAAATGGTGCATATCCTTTTGTTGCAAGAAAGTAAAAAATTATGTTTTGCACATCGTTGTGTGGAAGAGGGATTTGACATTCTTAGGCCAAGCGGCAGCTGCCTTGGACCTTTGGTCCCCTGGTCTATAAACATCGAAATCATTTAAAACACACACACATGAAACTATGAAAGAGACAAAAAGCATCGATAGATAGACATATGTGTGTGTGTGTGTGTGTGTGTGTGTGTGTGTGTGTGTGTGTGTGTGTGTGTGTGTGTGTGTGTGTGTGTGTAAAAATACACAAAGTGAGAGTAAGAGTAAAATTTGGAATGCAAATGTGACGAGACGCGGAAGGTCCTAACTACCTTTGTCCTTGGAAGAACAGACACAGCCGAATAATAAACAAAAACGAAGAAGCGAAATTTATGAGGAAGCGAGTGAACCCTCAAGATGACCGTAAATCTTCCCTGCTGAAGGGAGGTAGATTTAAAAGTTTTCATTCAAAACAGAGACGCCAAGAGAAAGTTTCCCCGAGAGAGGCTACGATGTATTCTAGTTTCTGTGCAGTTTTGATGTAATATACCTTTAATCAAGTTCCAAGTGAGAATGATGGAAAATGAAATCACTAAATATGAAAATGAAACATGAGAGTGAAATATGAGAATTACATGGAAGGGATCCATATATGAAATATAATTTTTCTGCAGCATGTTGTCGGCAATCCGAGTGGCGTGTTCTTTCCGAAACAGAGGCACAAAGGGGCGGAATCTCATAGTGTTCTTGTGTAACCGTATAGTAGAAACTGCCACCAGATATCGGGGAGAATTCACGCTAGTAATTGCACCCTGTTTCCCTCCCCATTTTTAGAATTAAAAGAGGTTTCGAGTTCAATATGTGCTCAAGACTGGAATTAACAGAGGGGGAAAGAACTTAACGAACTTCCGTACGAACAAAATGGAGTTATTAGCTAAAGTGTGAATTAAGTAAATAAAACATGATTTGTGATAAGGAGGAAGATGAGATAAAGCAAAAGGAAAAAAGTTTGCCATGAGTGAAGAGAATAATCCCAAAGTTTAGTCAAGAGCACTTTATTCCAATTGCCAGAGGCTCTACAGGCATCAAGAGATTTGAGACAATATTCTCTAAGGTTTCGTAAATAGCCATAGAAATGTCGGTTGTAAAAGGTTATTTGAAAATGCTACTGTTAAACCTTATCTTTCGAAAGTTATCAAACGAAGCTTAAAGATGACCAAGACAACGGGACGACAGAATAGTTTCAAAACTTTTTCTATAAGAGTTAAAGAATGAAAGTATTAGATGGCGTGATAGAGTGGAGGTAATAGGAATGACGCAGCATATTCTGCCAATTTCTGGTAGTGATCCCATGTGAAGCAACAAGCAGAACAATGATAATAGTAATATAATATAACAGTGATGATGAATACCGGTATGCTAACATCACTCTGTTGGTGTGGTAAGAAACTGGTCACCCTTTTGCATCATCCTAGCACACATGTTATTCTACAACGTGTTCCTACGTCAACTTGGGTTACAAAACCAACTTTGACTGCTATTACTGCTGCTGATAAAGATAATCATTTTTATTATAATAATGATTTTAATAATGATAATAATGATAATTACATAAACAATAGTGATGATGATGATGATGATGATGATGATGATGAAGATGATGATGATGATGATGATGATGATGATGATGATGATGATGATGATGATGATGATGATGATGATGAAGATGATTACAATAAAAATATTAATAATTATAATAATAATGATAATAATAATAATAATAATTAAAATAATTATAATGATAATAATAATAATAATAATAATGATAGTAATAATAATATTAGCAATAATAATAATAATAATAATGTTAGCAATAACAATAACCATAATGATTATAGACACAAAAAGGTAAACTGTTGAATGAAAAAAATTCAGTTCCTATGTAATGGACCTAAATTGAAAACTGTACACGACCAGAGCATTTTTTTTTTTTTTTTTCCAGAGCGTCACGAGCATATCATTATCATTTTTGAACATTTAAATTTCCATACACAAAACATGCACGCGAACATAACTGCAAATAAATCAGGTTCATTTGCTCTGGTAATGTATTTTCGCAAACACAAATGAATGCGGAATAACTACAAAGATAATCATATATCTATGAAATCGTTGTAAATGTGGACATTGAAAGCGATAGGTCTGTGTCAGTCATTTTAAATGTTTGTATAAATAGTCGCTTTTGTATGAATGATTGTATACCCACTCCCAGGATTTGGAGAGAATGTACATATTTTCGTATGAATTACTGAAACTGCATCATTATCATTAACATTTTTTTTTAGATAATTTGTGAAACCCGCAATCTCTATCATAATGGGAGTATGATGGCAGGGAAAAAAATATTATATATATAAATGTATCCCAGTAATGAGGCTGAATTGTGAAGTGGAAATTATATTACTGGTAAATGATTGTGCTTGTGCGTGTGTGTGTGTGTGTGTGTGTGTGTGTGTGTGTGTGTGTGTGTGTGTGTGTGTGTGTGTGTGTGTGTGTGTGTGTGTGCGTGTGTGCTCGTTTTTTTGTTTGTGCATGTGTGTCCGTAACTGTGTAGGAGAATGGTACCTGACAGTTGCCTCTCTGTAAAAAGATAGATTGACCTTTATGTTTATATGTGTGTGTATATTTAGAATACTTATAAAACCGTACTTCCACAAATAAATCCTTCATAACACCAAGAAGTCTAAGCGAAGTAGTAGAAAATTCTTGAATATGTGACCCTTAGCACTTTGCAGGAGGAATTGTATATTGGTTTGAGTGCTGCTGCGAATATGCCGGGTAAAGGCCCGGATCTCGCCCAGTAGTGTTATGACTCGAAACACTGAAACCCGAATCAATAACAGGGACAGTTGTCAGTTGGTGTTTGTCTTGCTCGTCCTCCTACGCCAAAATAGGATTACGATCCTTAGGCAAAACAGTCGCGTTACGAAAACAGAAAATTGTGGGAATTATATCCAGTTCAAATAGGATGATGAAAAAGAGCAAGTGAAAATATGAACTTGTGAAACATAATTTTTCGTTCATTGATATTCCCGGGAGGTTGAAAACTATTATTAGTTTTCACGTTTTGATATCCAAGATAAATTTTTTATAAAATTGATATGCCAATTCAACCGTTTGTAAAGCGCTTGAGAAAAAAAAAAAGACAAAATTAAATTGTTTTAATCCGTTTATTTAAGCTGCTTGGAAATAGTTGTAAAGATAGAGGGGGAAAAATGCAAAAAGATAAGAAGCGAAAATGAGTAACAGAAGGCAGATAAAATAGCGAGAGAAGAGCAGAAGGAACATACGAATCATGATGCAGGGAAAATACTACTAGATTTTTTTTTTTTTTTTTTTCATCAACTTGTCATATGAAAGTCAATCAAATTTATTATAAATTCTTTTACCACAGAACGCTATAAGGACCCTCATCTGCGTCTTTTCCTTCTAATATCTTGGTCTTAGTAGGTCAAAAACTCACTAAAAAGAGGAAAGAAAGAGAAGAGGAAGGACGAAATATGGGAGATAGAGAGAGAGTGAGGGTCGGAGGAAGGGAGTAGAGATAGAGAGAGACAGAAAGGTGGAGGGAGGGGAAGAGAGAGAGAGGGAGGGAGGGGGAAAGGGAAGAGGGAGGGAGGAAATGAGAGAGAGGGGGGAGGGAGTGGGATAGGGAGGCAGGAAAGGGAAGAGAGAGTGAGGGAGGGAGGAAGTGAGGAGAGAGAGAGGGGAAAGGAGGAGGGAGGGGGGTAGGGAGCCAGGGGTGGAGAAAGAGGGAGGGATGGAGGGAGAAAGGGAAGAGGGAGGGAGGAAAGAGAGGGGAAAGGAGGAAGAAGGGATTAAGGGAGGGAAAAAGGGAGAGAGGGAGGGAGGAAAGAAAGGAGAGAGAGAGAGAGAGGAAAGGTGTGAGAGAGAAAGAGGAAGTGGGAAAATAAGGCAAAGAGGAGAGTAGAGAGAGAGAGAGAGAGAGAGAGAGAGAGAGAGAGAGAGAGAGAGAGAGAGAGAGAAAGAAGGGAAGATGAAAAAATAACAAGTGGAACAAAGCATATCCTTTCAATTCAGACATGAAAGCAGTCATCTTAAATCTTTTAAAAGTCTTACATTGATATCAATATGTGCAGTATATTAGACATGAAAAGAGATGACACGCGATTAAGAGAAAAATAAATGTAATCTCTAAGAAAAATTACATTATATCAAGTAGCTTTCATGGCTGTTTTTATTTATCTGTTCCCTCTCCTATTTTATAATTATCGTTATTATCACCATTATCACTCTTGACTATGATAACTATCACTATCATCATCAATATCATCATTATCCTCTTCTTCATAATCACCATTACCATCATCATCACCATCATAAATACCATTACCATCATTATTACCACTACCATCATTATCATCGTTATCATTACCACCATCATCAATAAAATCAATACTACTTTCATGATCATCACCATCATCTTCTTTATCATCAGCAGAACCACGATTACCACTACAAT
>NC_061825.1:31285102-31290102 GCF_019202785.1 Penaeus chinensis
CTTTTGTATGTATGTATTATCGCGTGTGTGTGTGTATGTGTGTGTGCGTGTGTGTGTGTGTGTGTGCGTGTGCGTGTACATGTGCGTGTGTGTGTGTGTGTGTGTGTGTGTGTGTGTGTGTGTGTGTGTGTATTCATTTCACCACTGGTTTATACGAGAACATTTATCTGCCTGTTTATATGTTTGTCTAGGTGTGTGCCCGTTTGCCTGCTTGTCACTTTGTCAGTTTCTGTGTGTTTGCGTGTGGACATGGAAGGAGAGAGAGCGCGAGTGGCGTACACTTGTGTGTTTGTATTCGTGACTGCGCCCATAATTAGGTCCTTTGATGTTATTAAATGGATGAAATCAACGCTCTGCACTTTTTCCGTGATAGTAAACCCTAAAAAGTCTGAAACTTTTAGGTTCCCTTCAGTACATTCTGTGTATATATACCATTCCTCTCTCGGCACTGTTTGTCTTTATGAATTAAGAAAATCTCAATCTCATAGTTACTCCAATTTCTGCATATGTTTTTAACCTTATCCATTGCTGGTTTTCTTTTCATAACAGGAGAAATTATATATCATATCACACACACACACACACACACACACACACATATATATATATATATATATATATATATATATATATATATATATATATATATATGTATATGTATATATATACACACATATGTATATCTATATATATGTGTGTGTATGTGTCTATGTGTGTGTGTATGTGTCTATGTCTGTGTGTGTGTGTGTGTCTATGCTTTGCATGTATGTATTTGTGCGTCTGTTTGTATTTATGCATACATGGAGGCACGCATGTATATAGAAATAAAGACATAAATAGGAACCCTCTCACAAATCACATGACTACCCCTGCCATGAGCACATGATCGAACCCCAGTCTTCTGCAGAGCACAGCGTCCCTCATGGTGGAATTCATAGATATTAATCCAATTAGCAGAAGCCATAGAGTTAATAAACATAATTTAACGCATGAGAATGACATATCAGTGGGCGGCGGGTGTACCTTGATTGAAATAGGAGATTAACTGAAATAGTGGTAATGTTATTATGTGATGAGTTTTATTGTTGATCTGCAATCATTTTGGGATGATTCTCAGAATAAAATTTGTAGTGAAGCGTGTAGGGTTTATCTGCCTATATGTGATATTTGTTTACATCTATTGTTATTGTTATTATTATTAGTAGTAGTAGTAGTAGTAGTGGTAGTAGTAGTATCGATAATAATATGTTTATTGTTATTATTATTATTATTATTATTATTATTATTATCATCGTTATTATTATTATTATTATTTCTGTTATTATTATGATTAGTAGTATTGTAATCATATTTTAATTATTGCTATCATTATTATCGTGATCATAATCATTATTATTATAATTATTATTATTATTATTATTATATTATCATTATTACTATTACTATTACTATAAATATTATTATTATCAATATTATTATTAATATCATTATCATTATCATTATCGTTATGGTTTTCGTTTTGTTGTCGTTGTCGTTGTCGTTGTCGTTATCATTATCATTATCATTATCAATATTAGTATTAATATCAGTATCAATATTAACATTAACATTAATATCAATGTTAAAATTAATATTATTAACATTAGCATTATCATTATCATTATCATTATTATTAATAATAATATTATTATAATATTCATTATCATGAATATTATTAACATTATTATCATTTTTATTATCACTATAATGTTCGTTACTATTATTATTATGGTTATTATTACCATTATCATTATTACCTTCACCATCATAATCATTATTATCATTATCATCGTCATTATCATTATCATCAGCTCTATCATTACTATCGATATTATTATTATTATTATTACTATCACTACTATTTATTATTACCATTATCATAATTTTTATTATGATTATCAAAATCAGTATCATTATGTTATTATGTTTCATTTCCGTACTATAGTTACAGTTACAGTTATCATCACCATCAGCATGATTATCTTTATTTACCTTTTTCTTATCATTATAATTACAATCATTATTACTATTATCAGCAGCAGCATTATCACCGTAGGTGTTCTGTGTTTTGTTATTAATATATTTGTTTTCACCTGAATCATTTTAAGCATTTCCATTGCCATCTTAATCAGCATCATCACCAGTGTGTCATTACTTTATATAATCTGATAAAATAACTTTTTTTTTGTTATGCTTTTTTGTTTGTTTGTTTGTTTGTTTGTTTTTTGCATGTCGATATTTAGCTATTGTTGCTAGAGCATAATGGAATTGAAATGAAATGGAATTACATGAGAGGCTCATCATGTAAACAAACAGTATTTTTTCCTGAATATTTAAAAATGGTAGTTAGTGCCATCCCATTATCTTGTTATCAAAGGAATATCCAAAACTTCCCTAAGGTATACTTTCTCATATCATATGAAAGATTTACATGAAATGAACTCCTGAGAAGTCCTTCACTTTTCGTAATTGTTGTTGAAATTCATTCCAAAAATTCATTATTTAATATCTTGGCAAAAGGAAGAGATTCATTTTGTTTGAGTGCAGCTAAATTGTCCTTTCAGGTTTGAGATGCAGAATGACGTTTTGTCTGTGGAATATTGTTGATTTGAACTTGCGAATGAAAAATTAGATGAGGCAAAGTTGTGAGTGTAATTTTGTTTTCTAATGTGGTTTATTATGTTCGTAGCATTTTGATGTAATGATATGTTTTATACTACGGAGCTAAGAAAATTAAAATCCATCATTTATGGAAACATTTCTCAGTTAAATGATTTGGCATGTGGTAGATTTGTAGGTGATGTCTGTTCAGTGCTTATTTAAGATTGTTTAATTATACATAAGAATATACTGGATTTCTTAATACTTCATTTAATGTTGCAACAATGTGTTGTATCTTTTTTCCATTTATTCTATTGTTGAGTACCTACGTGTTCCTTTTGATGTGGATGTGCATGTGTTGATCCCAAAACACCGTCTTAAGTCGAAATTAATATGGTTTCGACAAGCCGCGAATGTTCTTTCATCCATGCGTATAACATTATTACATTGAAAATGCTATTAAAAACAATATTGAAAACTGGTTATGATCGAAAAAAATGGATATTTTTTACACGATGAAAATATTATAATAAGAATTGCTTGCATATTTGCCTGTGTTCGTGTCCATATACTTAACAACAGCAACAACAAAACAACAGCAATACTAATACTAATACTACTTCTACTACTACTACTACTAATAATAATAATGATGATAATATTGATGATAACAAGAACAACCGCAATAACATCAACATTAATAATAATATTAATAATGCAATAATAATAATAATTATTATTATTATTATTATTATGATGATGATGATGATGATGATAAAAATAACAACTATAATAAAGATGATACCGATAGCAACAATAATAAGGATAAAAAAAAAAAACAGTAAACGCAAAAACAGAACCCCCCCCCCCCCCTCCATGGCCTCTAAACATCGCTTTCCTCCCCAGGTCCTGCCTCATTCCCGCCGTGATGGAGAACGAGAGTTTCTCCTCGAAGATGAGACACTTCAGATGTAGTCGGGTCCTTGGAAATGGAATTCGGAATCTCACTTAATCCCTAAAAAGGTTTGTGTGTTACCAGCGGGCTCTTGTTTTTCGGTCCTGGGGTTGAGTTACGTGGATATGGGAGGGAGGGAAGGGGAGAGGGAGGGAGGGAGAGGGGGGCGGAGGAAGGGAAGGGATATGGAGAGAAGGAGGGAGGGAAGAGGATAGGGAGGGAGAGAGATGGAGAGAGGGAGGGAGGGGGGGGGGTGGAAGGAGGGAAGGGGAGACACGGTAAGAGGAAACGGGGAAAGGAAAACGAGGAGAGAGGAAGGGAAGAAGAAACAGAAAGATAAAAAAATAAAGAGGGAGAGAGAGATTAAGAGAGTGAGGGAGGAAGGAAAAGAAGGAGGGACAGAGAGAGAGAAAAAGAGAGCATAGAAAAAAAAAGGAAAAATCATAATAAGAGAAATGGATATGGGCTAAATCGAAATCACAAA
Source organism: Penaeus chinensis (assembly GCF_019202785.1). Taxonomy (NCBI): domain Eukaryota; kingdom Metazoa; phylum Arthropoda; class Malacostraca; order Decapoda; family Penaeidae; genus Penaeus; species Penaeus chinensis. The sequence goes on from NC_061825.1 coordinate 31,289,182, forward strand.
GAGCAGCACTCAGTCAAAGTATTCCCAAATATACAAACACGAAATTCTCCTTTTAGTGATTAAACTGTGACGTTATTCCTCCTTGTATAAATCATTGTATTCATACTGACGCAATTTTGTGTTTGTTTAAATAACCCTGAGTAGTAATTGAACGTTAACACAATTAAGGAAGTGTTTTCCAGTACAATAGTTAATGGAAATGAAGAGCATGGAAATCTCCCTTTTGCCTTACAGTAATCATAAAACGTTTTCATTCAGTGGCAATCTCTCTCTCCCCTCTCCTTTTTGGTATGTATGCATGTATATATATGACTGGTAAAACACTACCGTGTTGATATTATGGTTGAAAAACCTGCTGTGCACTAATGCGTGTGCTTTGTGTGTTTTATTAACATTCTTATGTGTATACATGTATATGCAAATAAATTAATAAATAGCAACCCTTCCTGACCAGGACTCGAACACCTGCCGTTCCAAGTATGACCCAGAATGACCAGTACTTAACCAACCTTTCGGGGTCATACCTGGAGTGGCCTGGGTTTGATTCTGGTCAAGGAGGGTTGTTATTTACCTTTAACAGTGTGGCACTGCATTATTCCAGCTTCCATATGTGTATATATGTGTGTGTGTGTGTGTGTGTGTGTGTGTGTGTGTGTGTGTGTGTGTGTGTGGGTGGGTGTGTGTGTGTGTGTGCTTGCATATATATACATAATCTTTCTCCCTCTTCTCCTCTGTTTTCTTATCTGCTCTTCTCTTCTCCTCTCTTCTCTTCTCTCTATTTCTCTTCTCTTCCCGTCCCATCTCTTCTCTTCTCTTTTCTTCACTTCTTTTCTCTTATATCTTTTCTTCTTTTCACTTCTTTTCTCTTCTTGTCTCTTCTCTTTCCTTCTCATCTTTTCTGTTTTGATCGCTTCTCTTCTA
>NC_061825.1:31297602-31300102 GCF_019202785.1 Penaeus chinensis
CAATCTGAATTTATAGTTCACATTTATGAATTGAATTATGATCCCGTCTCCTCTTTATTTTTATGTTTTCTTAGTTTTTATTTGTCCTTTAGGAGCTTCGAAAATAAATTAGGGTGCGGATCTTTTTTTTATAAGACATTGCTAGGGAAGGCGACTAAATTAGCCTTCATAGAATTGGCAATAGACAAAACCAGAAAAGAGAAAAATGAAAATTTCCAAACTGTGAAGACTGCCATATAGCAACTAATATTTGGCATCCTTCGCTGGGTGATGATGGCACTAATAACAAGTTCTTTTCTCAGATATTTGAGGACCCACATCATATCAATGCTGTTTTGGTAAGCTTAGTAACGATTTCATACATGTTATGTAGGTGTATCCATCGCCAACAAAGTGCAGGCAAAGGCGCTGTGTGGAAAGTCTACATATTGTGTAGAATTACCAGTCATTAGTTGGTAAATTGTGATATATGCTTCTTTCATTTTGACCTTACTTGAATATTATCTATTTAGCATAGAAAATATATCACAAATAGAAAAAAAAAAAGTTTTTGTGCATTTTCTTATTTATTCATATATCACGCCTATTTATATATCTTCTCTTCTCTTTCTCTTTCTCTTTCTCCTTCTCTTTCTCTCCTATATTTAGTAATACAATTACAGTGCCTATACATGAAACAGCTTTTGATTGCTTTATCTCACAATCTATATAATGATTTACGTTTTAAATTTATCTAAAAGCTAAACCAACAAAAATACAAAAGATAAATGGATAATGTATAGATATATAGATGTAATATCTATAATAGTAATTTGGAACTAGAATTTAATCTCTAAAAGATTTTCAAAACTATGAGTACTATGTACAGATTGTCTAGGAACACAAGTTAGAATAATAGTGTTCCACATCCTAGTATGTCTGGAATAAACAGTCTCTGGTATTGCAACGTGGCTGCTACAGTGGGTCCGGCACTCTCTCTATGGTCCTGATGGCACATGCCTTCTCTCAGAGAGAGATTTCTTCAACACACTTCTCAGTACTAAGGATCAGATGCAGTATATACAAATGGTTCGGAATCTGAAGTTGGTGTGGGCTTTGCAGCAGTGAGCAGAAGGAAGTCTTTCTCTAGCAGCCTCGATCTTTCTCCAGCAGCCTCGATCTTCACTGCAGAGTTACATACCATCCTTGCAGCAGTCAAGATGTCTAGAGATCTTAAGAACCATTCTATTGTAATATATTGTGACTCTCGTAGTTCCTTGCAAGCAATCAAGAGCTTAAACTCATTGCATCCAGTGGTGAAGGAGGTTCAAGATTGGCTTGCACTGATGTCAGAACAAAAATAAATGTGTTGGGTGGCAGCGCATGTTGGTATAAGTGGGAATGAGCGAGCATATAGGAAGGCCATGGCAGCTGCTGCTTAGCCTTGTGATGCTCGTTTATCTCTTCTACACACTGATTTGAGACCCAGCATTGATTCTTTCTACTTCTGTCTTTAAGATGATCAGTTTCTTCCATCTCATTATTGGCTGCATAGGGGGTGGTCTGTCAGGTTCAACCATGATCATTTTCTGGGCAATGTGTTATGCCAGTACCTCTTCCTGTAACTGAGAAGTGAGTGCCATAGTGTCATATTTTGTGGTCAAAGGTGGGATAGTTCTTTCTTACTTTTCTTTGACAAGATTCCACCAGTGTTTGCTGTCAACCTTACCAGTTTATAGCTTACATTTGATGTCTTTTTCCCAGTGACGTATAGCCCATTTTTGGGTGGCTACCATATGAACTGCAGCCTGTCTTTGAACACCCATGTTATAATGAGTTGGGCTGTGTTTGAAGTTTATCCATAACTTGTATATCACATCATATGACACATGGTATCTCGGTCCAAATCATGGCATGGGCTATTTGCAGATCTCGTATAGGTGCGATGTAAATTTATTTGCTTGTTGATTGACATCTTTGAGAATGTCTTTCCATCATATGTGTGTCACAACATTACTAATTTGTCTCCAATCAGTATAATCCCAATACCACATAGTGCGGCTGTAATGTTCCTAGTGGAGATGTGCAAATGCGATTGTTGTGAGGACATCATTGTTGTCGGATGAACCCACAAAACCCAGTGGAGAGCAACAAACTGTCACTTCAGGGAAGTTAGTCACAATCAGATCACGTGATGAACCAGAAGTGTTTGTTGCAAATCTAACATGGTTTGTTAGATCATACACTGCTAACATGGGTGCTATCAAAGTTAGCTTGAATGATATGCTGTTTGAGGTCTCCAATTCTGATTGTTTCCACATTGATTATATGATAGCACACTACAGAGGTGGTTTTCCATGAATTCGGTAAATAGTGTTCCCTGGGAAGGGAAAACCCCTCCCTCCTTCCTCCTGATGCATTCCGATCCTTCCAGATCTATGATGAGAAAGCCAAGAGTCTTGGCATAGTTTGTTAGGCACTTTGTCATCATGAGAGGTTTCACATACTAAGATTATGTCTT
>NC_061825.1:31322602-31325102 GCF_019202785.1 Penaeus chinensis
GGGAGAGGGAGAGAAAGAGAGAGAGAGATAGAGAGAGAAAGAGAAAGAGAGAGAGAGAGAGAGAGAGAGAGAGAGAGAGAGAGAGAGAGAGAGAGAGAGAGAGAGAGAGAGGGAGAGAGGGAGGGAAGGAGAAACTGAAACAAACAGATAGACAGACAGAAAGGAACAGACTGGCAAATTAACCCAGATTTTGAATCATTCATATGTTAAACGTGTATAATCGTGCAGTAAGCAATCACATCCCATTACAAGCAAGCGTATGGCCATGCATTTAGAGAACAGCACTGCATCACCTAAAAATAATGTTAGTAGCAATTGCAATCTTGATCTGATAATCCGATACCCCATATCGTTTGTCATCCTCAGTCTCCTCATGAAAGTTCTTTACACTGTTCATACCCCTGATTTATGTGTTCTAAAATCTTACGCTTTGTTACTTTTCTTGAATGCATTTGACTGAGGATTTAGTCTTACGTTTTCCTGATATTGATATATGATATTTCCTTTTCTCTTGGACGTTCTTCTTCCTCTTCTTTTTTCATGTCTTGTCAGGCCAACATATATATGTAAATAAAGTTGTGGAACTTTCACATTCTCTGTAGCTCGATAATAAAGTAGATATATTCATCATTCTCTCGTGTTCTATATTTTTCTTTTCTGTTTTCTATTTTACTTTTTTCTTCTTCTTCTTTCATATTTTTCATTCTTATTTTTTTGTATGGCTAAGAAAGTTAAATCAACTATCAGTCAGTATAATCCAAGCCTACAACCACGAACCTAAATCTACCATTAGGGAATTATTAAGGACTACCTTTAATTCTAGATCTCGTCTTCTTAACTGTTTATGGAGATTTGTATATCAATTGTTTCCTTTGTCTCCTTTACTTTTTTTTTTTTTTTTTTTTTTTTTTTTTTTTTTTTTTTTTTAAATCCTCACAATCCATTTTTTTTTTTTCTATCTTTCATTCTCTCCTTCTTTCACCTTTCTGTTTCCTTCTTTCACCGTGACATCCCTTCTTTCCCCTTTTTCCTTTTCTTATTCTCCACCTTTTCATCCTCCTTCTCTTCCTCTATTTCCTCCTCCTCTAATTCTATAATATCCTTTAGATTTTATTTATCGTTTCCTTGATTGGAAAAGCGCAACATCCATTCTAGTAACGAACAACAACGAAACAAATATAAAGACAAAGTAAGAATTATAAAATGTTCGTAGAGCATTTAGTTGAGCAGCCTACTGAACTAGAAAATGTGGTAAAAAGTATTAAATATAAAAGTATTGAAATATTCAAAATATTAAATATTAAGAACAATATACACGTGGAAACCAGTTATTTCACATTTAAAAAAAAAAGGAAAATATGTAGTCAAATTGAGATTCTAGATTTTAAAAAAAATATTTGAAAATAACTAAAATTGACTTTTATTCAATTACATCTTATGTTCAATTTCATTTCAATCAATGTTATGTATTTTCAAATATATGTGCTCTTGTACATTTACAATATTTTTACTCTCAAAAATTTTACGATGAACTACAAAGTGCTTTCATATTTTATTATTTATTTATTATCATTCTTATTATCATTATCATTATTATTATCATTATTATTATTATTATAATTATTCTTATTCTTATTATTATTAGCCATTATTGTTATTATTTTGATTGTTATCATTATTATTGTTATTATTATTATTATTTTTATCATTATCCTTATCATTATCATTATTAATATCATTATTTTTTTTATTATTACTATTATTACTATTATTATCATTATTATTATCATTATCATTATCATTATCATTATTATTATAATACTTATTATTATTATTATTATTATTATTATTATTATTATTACTATTATTATTATTATTACTATCACTATTACTATTGCTATTATTATCATTATTATTATTATTATTAATAATACTACTACTGCTACTATTATCATTACATTTATTATTGTTAATGGTATTGTCATTATCATTTTCATTACATATTCATTATTATAATTATTGCTATTATTATTATTATTTTATTATCATTATTATTATTATCATTATCATATTATTATTATAATCACCATCATCATTGCCATCATCATTAATGTCATCATCATAATCATCATTAGTTTTACTATCATTATTGCTACCATCATTATCATTATCGTTATTGTTAAGATTAAGTATTATCATTGCTATTGATGCTGTTGTTATTTCTTATTATCATCATCATCAATTTATTATCATTATTATTATAATCGTCATTATTAATTTCATCATTACCGTTGTCATTATTACCATTATAATTATCGTTATTACCATAATCATTAGTATTATTAGAAGTAGTAGTATCATTATTATTATTATTACTATTGTTATCATTATAATTTGTGTTGTTGTTATTATTGTTATATTCTTATTACTATTATCCTTATTATTATTATTATTATTATTATTATCATTATTACTATTATTGTTATTATCATTATTGTTG
>NC_061825.1:31340102-31350102 GCF_019202785.1 Penaeus chinensis
CGCGGAGGAGACAGACAGGCCAAGCGGGCGAGGGGGACGTGAGCGATGGCGGCGGGCGGCGGCGGGGCGAGCGGACCGATTAACACGTCCGCGGGTGTGCTTGCCCATTTTTCATCGCATAAGAAGAGGGATGGTAAAGATAAACAGAATGAAAGGAATATATATGTAAGAAGGAGATAATAGCTAAGAAAAGGATGTGAAATATGAAGAAAAAAATATTTAATAAATACCTGAAGAAAAAACAAAACAAGAAAACAGATCTCATAATAAACATATGAATGTTTTGCAATACACTCAGGAAAGACAAGGTTGTAATGGCGCGCAATTTGGCCGGAATAATTTGCGAGGAGTATAACTGCATTTTCTTTTCCTTTTCTTTCTTTCTCACTTTCTCTTCTTTCTTCATAAAAAAAAAAAAAAAAAAAAAAAAAAAAAAAAAACATTTTTCTTCTCGTGATAACCGTTGCTTTTGTTGAAAAAAAAACAGGACAATATCTTAACGAATTGAGAAATCTAAGGCAACGTATTTTGCCGTAAAATAGGAATTAGAATGACAATTATATAATGTCGAGATTGACTGTCCCGTTGCCCGAATCGATGAAAAGAGAGGGAGCGAGAGAGGAAGAAAGATGAGAGAGAGAGAGAGAGGAGAGAGAAGAGAAGAGAAGAAGCAGAAAGAAGAGAAATAAAGAGAAAGAAAGGGAAGAGAAGAGAAGAGAAAGAAGTTGAGAGGGATAGGAGAGTAAGAAGAGAGAGAGAGAGAGAGAGAGAGAGAGAGAGAGAAGAGAGAGAGAGAAGAGAGAGGAGAGAGAAAAAACGAGGAGAGAAAGAGAGAGAGAGTGGGGGTGGAGAGAGAAAGAGAAAGAGATAGAAAGAGAATAAGAGGGAAACACATAGATGCTGTGTGTGTGTGTGTGCTTGTGAGATGAGAGAGAGAGAGAGCGAACGAGAGAGAGAAAAATAAAACCTCACAATTATCTTTGGCTATATATTTCTGCCATCAAGGAACGAAAGGAAAAATTAATAAGCCCGGATGGTGAGTGATGAAGATGGACAAGAAAAAAAGATAGATAATGAAGGGAAACAAAAAAAAAAATGAGAAAAATAAGAGAAAGAAAACTTATACGAAAAGAAAATGGTTAAGGAAGGAAAATTAGAAGGATAATCAAGGTACACATAAAATAGAAACAGACTAAAAATTAAAAGCCAAAATAAAAGAAAGGACAGGAGAACAATGGGAAAAATGCTTTTCTGCGCAATGTTTGCCGGGGTTGCAATGCCGCCCACGTTGCATGGAATAGTTGCGAAACCAAACTGTGGGCTTGAGGGCTCTCGCTCATGCGCAATCCTCTCCTCACTCCTCTCTTTTTCTCTCTTCTCTCTCTCGCTCTCGTCCTCTCTCGCCTCTCCTCTCTCTCTCTCCAATCCTCTCTCTTCCATCTCTCTCTCGTCATCCTCTCTCTGCATGCGTCTCGTTTCCTCCATTCTCTCCGCTCTCTCTCTCACACCTCTCGGTGCACTCTTCGTTCCTCCCTCCTCTACTCTCCCTCCTCTCTCTCTCCACAAACTCACACATACACGGGAGTGCTGTCTTTCTTCTCTCTCTCAGTAGCGATTTTATATTAAAAATCCTCCTCTCTCCTCCCTCTATCTCTATCTATCTACTATCTATCGAGCTATCTATATATATTCTATTCCCCTGTTTTAATCTATTTCCTCCTCAGTATCGATTTTAAATTAAATAATTCTCTCTCAGAGGATATCACCATACGATGTAAATAGGATGCAGTTTTAGCGACAAAGGTAAATCCATAGCATCAGTCCAAAAACATGAGCAAAGTCAATATTTGTAGTGATTACCCGCAGCGCAAACAATGCCTTCTTCCGATAAAGGAGCATTATTGTCATTGGTTATGATTGCTGATGAAACTACTACTTTCCTCTCCTCTCTCTTTTAACCTGTTTACCAGTAAGATAAAACATGGGAATGAAGCTAATATGAATTTCTGACTGATGGTCCTCTTGAAGGAAATGAAGCTGTTTTTTTCTGGGTAGATTCTTGGATATTTTCCATTGTTGACTTTTCATAAGTTTTCAAATCAAATAAAAATCTCCCTCCTCGTCCGTCCTCTCTAGTGCCCTCCTCCTCCCTCTCCCCTCGCCTCATCTCCTCTCTCGGTCTTCTTCACGTTCTTATCTCCCCCCCCCCCACCCCCCTCATCTCTCTCCTCTCGTCTCTCTCTCTCTCCTTCCTTCCCCATCTCCTCTTTCTCCTATGCTCTCTCCTCTCATCGGGGCCAGCTCCTATTTGCATCTTTAAAGTTGTTTTTTTATATGACAGTGAATCCTATCTTTGGATATTTGTATTTTTAGAGAATTCGATTGGGGCGATTTTGTCACATTTAATAGGTTAACAATGATTTAACTCAAAGGAAAAGTTGGTCCCATATTCATGTGGACGCAGGGGATGATGCAGTAGGGTGGCCAGTTCCTCCCTTCTCCGACTTTGACCCCAGTATGCTGACGTCAGCACACCAGTGCTCATTCACAGCTGGGTCGACTGAGAGGGGCGGCCGGGCGCGAACCCAGGACCTTGAGATCGCAAAGCCAGCGCTCTACCACTGAGCTGTGTCGCCACTTTATTTAGCTAAAACAAATATTCCAGGAAATATCCCCGACCTCCAGTGAAATTCGATGTATCGCTTATACCCCCTGATAGCGCTATTCAGTTGCATAAGAGAGTAGGCAGTGAATAAGTTTATGGGAATTGTGTTGCACATTTTTTTTTACAATGTAAACTTGGCTTCGGCTCCAAAATTGTATCATGTACGTGAAGTATTATGAAAGAAAACGAGGACATTACCAAAAGGGATGCTGGTGAAGAGGGAGTGAACATCCAAGTAACGAGGCACCACGGACAAGGGCGAGAAAGGGCCAAGAAAGTGATATACCGTCCACCTGTCCTTACCTGTCCTTCTTTAATGGGTTGTTCCTCCCCTCTCGTGTTTATACTTCCTCTCCCTTTCCTTTTCCGGAGAAGAAAACCAAAGGAATTTCGACACTGCTGTCTCACTTTCCAACAGATCTAGTTTGTGTGTTGCACCGTAAAGTATTGTGAACTAATATCGCCCAGCTGAATGGAAGGAAGAAGAGGAGAAAAAAAAATAACAAAGAAACAAACGAAGAAGGAGAGGAAACAGACGGGAGGGATGAGTTAGATCGCCGGTTGAGTGAACAGACCGATTAATATTGCCTGTGGGTGAGATGCGCCATTTTTGTTGCAAAAGAGGGATGGTAATGCTAAGAATATGAAAGAGAACAAGAAACGATGATGGAAAAATAGAAATAACAAAGAATGGCTACGAAAAGAAAATAAACTTGAGACATTTATAGAAAAGGGACGATACGAAAAGAAGGAATTTATTTTTGATTGGATACTTATTATGGAATGATGATATCTTTTTTTTTTTTTTTTTTTTTTTGCAATGAGGAGAATGCTAAAGTGCAATCTGCCAGAAATAGCCTTCGATGACAAATGAGGATAATTTTACATTCTCCTCCTCCCCTATTCACTCTCTCCGCTCCTCTCCCTCTCTCTCCTCTCATCCCTCTCTCCTCTCTCTCTCTTTTTCCCTCCCCTCTCTCTCTCATCCCTCTCTCTCTGCTTCTATCTCTCTCTCCTCCCTCATCATTTCTCTCTCGTCTCTCTTTTCTCTCCTCCATCCTCTCCCGTCTCTCTCTCTCTTCCTCCCTCTCTCCCGAACCTCTCTCACTCTCCCTCTCGCTCTCTCTTTCTCCGCCCCCCCTTCACATCCTTTCTATCCTCACTCTCCGTCTCTCCTCCCTCTCCGCCCGATGCGTCTCACATCTCCCCCCTCTCCTCTCTCCTTTCCCCCTCTCATCTCTTCTCTCGCTCTCTCTCTCCTCCGCGTCTCTCTCTTCATCTCCTCTCTCTCCTCTCACGCCTCTCTCTCTCACTAAAAACATACTATACAGAGAAAATCAATAAATAATTTATGTACTGGGTGCAGTTTCGGAGACAAAGCCAGTTTCATATTAACAAATTCAGAGTTTGCAACACAAGCTCCATCCTCTACGGTTTTCGAGGGAGATATGGACTTGTAACCATTTGCAGATAGCCGACGGTGTTTCATGGTTGATTTATTAATCATACAAGTATTACGGCGACATTTTCATTCTTAGATGTTCCAATATAACCCTTATTCTAATATTCATACGTACACACACACTCTTGTACATATTGAAAAAACAAATTTAACTTACTGCCGTCATAAAATTCATACCACTGAAGCATCCGCATGTGAAATGAGCGGGGTACATATGCTAACTTAAAGCCGGAGTATTTTGACATGAAATGGAAGTTAAAATGTGGAGGTTCTAGCGTTTAGCCCACTGGCTGAATGGAAGAGAAATAGGTGAGAAGGAGGAGAGCGAGAGAGAGAGAGAGAGAGAAGAAAGAGAGAAGAGAGAGAGAAAGAGAGGAGGAAGAGGAGGAGAAAAGAAGAGAGAGAGAGAAGAGCGAGAGAGAGAGTGAGCGAGAGAGAGCGATGAGAGAGAAAGAGAGAGAGAGAGAGAGAGAGAGAGAGAGAGAGAGAGAGCGAGAGCGCGAAGAGGAGAGAGAGAGAGAGAGAAGTAGGAGAGAGAGATAGAGAGAGCGAAGAAGAAGAAGAGAAGGAGGGAGCGAGAGGAAAGTGGGGAGGAGAAAGGAAGGGAGGAAGAGGGGAGAGCACAGGGAGGCCCCTCGGCGACGCCGGGCATCTCGCTCGCCGGGTGGGTTGGGCGGAGCGCCCCGGGGGGGTCGGTCCGCTGTGGAGCGCTGTCGCCGCCGTTCGCGTCTCCGCCGCTTAGCTCGGGGTGGGGCTGCTCTCTCGCCGCCTCGCTCGCTCTCCTCTCCGCGCTCGCTCTGTCGCGCGCTCGCGCGCGCTCGAACCGCCCCGCCAGTCCCGCCCCCTCTCCCATTCACCCTCATCTCCGCGCGCTGGACGCAGTCGCGCCTCGCTTTCGCGCGCTCGCGCTCTGCGTCGCCTCGCGTCGCTCGCTCGGCGTGCGATGCGCTCTCCCCGCGTCGCTCTCTCCGTCGACCGTGCGCTGACCTCCCCCAGCCCGTTCTCTCTCTCCCGTTCGTGCGCGCGCGCGCCGCCGTGCTGGCCTCCTAGGCGGTCTTTGCTCCTCGCTCTGCTTCCGGTTCCGTGGCGGCCTCGCCGTGGCTCTCTGCTGGCGCCTGCGTTGTGTGTGGCCGTGGCTCGGGTTGTTTTGGGGTTCTGTGTGCTCTCTTTTCGTCGCATGTTTTTGCGGCTGCTCGCTTGTTGTTTTCGTTTTCGCGTTTTAGTTTGGGTTTGGCTTTTCGTTGCTGTTGTTGGTTCTCGCTGTGGGGTGTTGCTGGGTGTGGGTTTGTGTTTTTGTCGTTCTTTTGTGTTTCTTCGCGTGCTCTTCTTGTCGCTCCGCTCGCTCTACGCTTTGTTTTCTGACTGATTGTCGTTTGGGTGCTCTTTCGTGCTCTGGGGGGCCCTTGTTTTACTTCGGCGCTCTCTCTCTCCCGCTATAGCTTCGTTCTTCCCGTTCGCGCTCTCGGCCCTCTCTTCTCGTCCCACCCCTCGTCTCTCGCTGCTCGTCTTTCCTCTCGCTCTCTCTGTGCTTCTGCTCTCGCGCGCCACCATTTCTCGTCGTATTGCTGTGGTTGGCGCTCGCTCGCGCTCTCTCGTCTCTCTTTCCTCTTCTCGCGCCGCCCCCACCCCCCCTTTTCCCTCCCTTGTGTTGTTCCACGCCCTCCCCGCGCGCTCGCGCGCTCGCGATTACCCGCCCGCCCGCCGACCCGAGCTCCCTCGCGCTCTCTCGCCCGCGCGCGCGCGCTAGCGCTCGCGCTACTCTCGCTCCTGCTCGCTCGCGCTCGCGCGCTCGCGCTCTGCGCGCTCTCGCGCGCGCTCTCTCGCTGCTCACTCTCCCGCCCCGCTCCCACCCGCCCGCGCGCTCGCACGCTCACACACACACACACACACTACTCACACGCTCGCTCTCGCGCTCTCGCGCGCTCGCTCGCGCTCTCGCGCGCGCGCGCTCGTCTCGGCAACGCGCGCACTCTCGCTCGTCGTGCCGCGAGCGCGCTCGCGCTACCCCACACACCACCATCCCTTCTCGCGACGCCGACACCTCCCGCCCCCGTACCCCCCTCCCCCCCTCCCCTACCCTTATATTTTATTAATACCACCCAAGCCCGGCCGCTCCCCCGCCCCCGCCCCGCCACCTGCCACGCCCCCCCCTTGCCCCCAGACCCGTCCTCCCCCCCCAATAAATTTATATCCCCCCCCCTCCCCCAATCCTGCCACCTTCCCCCCCCTGACAGCAAATGAATTGAGGGAAACACCGCTCTCAACTAGTGCAGAGTGGTCGCCCTGGGGTTGCAATGTTCCAATTTGCGCTGCGGGAATGGTCTGCGAAAACAAATGCAGATAATTGTGCATTTTGATTCTCTTTCTCTCTCTTTCTGTCTCCCTCTTTCTCTGTTTCTGTCTCTGTCTATGTCTTTCTCTACCTGTCTTTGTCTCTCTCTCTGTGTGTGTCTGTCTGTCTGTCTGTCTGTCTGGCTGTCGGTCTGTCTCTCTCTCTCTCTTTTCTCCCCCCCCTCCCCCGCTCCTCTCTCCTCCTCCCTTCTCTCCCCCCCCCTCTCTCTCTCTCTCTCTCTCTCTCTCTCTCTCTCTCTCTCTCTCTCTCTCTCTCTCTCTCTCTCTCTCTCTCTCTCTCTCTCTCTCAATTACCCCCTCCCCGCCCATACCTGTAACGGATTCCAAGTCGATATCTTCTTGGGAAATCGCGTAGGACTATTTAATCGATATGATCCAATACAGAACAAAATAGTATACGTAATGGACAAGAGTCTTGGCTGCATCTATTATAAATTTATTTATATATTTGTTAGTGTGTCCTTGATTCCGTCTCAAAAAACGCATCATATTCGTAAAGCATAGCGCAATTGAGAAAGAATAGAAGAAAGGAAGACAATGATAAAGAAAACATTAACATTGAGCGAGAATACGGCACAGAAAAAAAAAAAAAAAAAAAAAAAACAATGAGCGACGAAAGAGAGGAGACAGACAAGCCAAGCGGGCGAGGGAGACGTGAGCGATGGAGGCGGACCGGCGGCTGGGCGAACAGACCGATTAACACGTCCGTAGGTGCGCTTGCCCATTTTTCATTGCGTAAGGAGAGGGAGGAAAAGTTGTGATAAAAAGGGTGAACTGTAAAAATGAAGTCAATGAAAAGTAGAAAAGAAGATGGGTAATAATAAAAATAACCAGGGAAAAAATGTTGAATTAGTTTGATATTGATATAAAGAAGTAGAAAAGAGAAAAGGAGACATATATATATAAAAAGGGGAAAAAATGAGGAGGCAAAGAAAATTAATCTCGATTAGGGGAAGAGCAATTGGTAAAGTATGCTTTTCAGAACAGACGCATTGGACTCGATTGCAATGCCATGCAATCTGCCGGAATAGTCTGTGTGAAGAAATGCGGATAAGTGGGCCTTTTCATTCTCTTTTCTCTTTCTTTCTCTTTTCCCTCTTTTCATCTTTTCTTCTCTTTTCTCTTCTCTTATGTTATTTTTTATTCTCTCCTCTTCTCTTACCTTCTCTCTACTTCTCCTCTTCTCTTCCCTTCTATTCTTTTTCCCTCTACTCTCTTCTCTTTTCTTCTCTTCCCTCCTCTCCTCTTCTCTTCTCTCATCTCGTCTCATCTCATCTCCTCTCTCCTCCTCTTCCCTTCTCTTCTCTCCTCTTCATTCCCTTCCTCTTCTCTTCTCTTCTCTTCTTCTCGTTTCATCATTTCTCTCTTCATCTCTTCTTATCTCATTCTCCCTCTCCCTTTCCCTCTCTTCCTCCTTCCCTCCCTCTTCGCTTTCTCTCTCCGAAGACAGAAGCCACATTTATAATGCATAAAACCCACAGTTATTATAGCCACAAGAACCTCTGCAATGAATGAACAACCTCCGAGGAAACTTTAAAATGCATTACTACGCCTACACTTTTTACCTTCCCTTGCCGTCGGTGCGTCTCGGTGCATTTGCAAGCAGTGATTTTCGAAGAGGTAGAGGTAATGGCGATTTTGCTGCCGAGGGAGAGAGGTATTTTCTAGAACGAGATTTTTTTTTCTTTCTTTCTTTTAGATTAGTTCGTTAGTTTTTTTGTGTGTGTTTTTCTGTTTTTGTCTTTCTGTGGGTTTTTTTTTTGTGTATTTTTTGTGTTGTTGGTTTTATTAAGATGGTGGATATATGCATAGTCGGTGAAGTGTTAGTAGTTGCAGTAGTGTTTGTGGTAGTAGTAGTAGTAACATCATTATTATCATTACTGTGTTTTTGTTTTGTTTCTTTGTTGTGTCTTATGATAATGTAAACACTAGCAGCGGTAGTAGAAGAAGCAGCAGTCTTTGTAGCAGCAGTAGTAGTAGTGGTAGTAACAGTACTATTATTATCATCACTGTGTTACCAATTTTACTATCCCGTTACATCTAGCGTTTTCATAACCATTCTAACCATTGATACTATTTTGTGACGCTGCTGTTACTACGAAAATCATTAGTATCATTAATTTCATTATCACTATCATCGTTGTTAGTATCACTAAAATCACGATCATAATTATCACTATTGTTGTCCCTTATCACAAGGAAAGACTAATCGTTAATATACAATGCAAAAAAATAATTCGAAAAAAAAAGAAAAAAAAGAAGATAAAAAGGAAAGCATGGGAGGCCTTTTCTTCAGTCGACTGCTCTTGCCTGGACTCAACGAACCACATTTTACGAGCAAAGACACTTGGAAAAGTGAAAAGGGCAGGCGGAAGCAGTTTCGAGAGGAAGGGAAGAGGGGAAGTGAGGGAAAGATGTATGGAGGGAGAGAGAGAGAGAGAGAGAGAGAGAATAATATATATATATATATATATATATATATATATATATATATATATATATATATATACATTAGATATATATGTACATATATACAGATGAACATATATATATATATATATATATATATATAGAGAGAGAGAGAGAGAGAGAGAGAGAGAGAGAGAGAGAGAGAGAGAGTAAATTAAACGTTAGGGTGAAAGCAGTGTAAATGAAAAAAAAAAATGGTGAGTATTTTGGGTGTGCGGAAATTAAAAGTGAAAAATCATAATGTTTTTGAGGTGAATACTAAACAGTGAAGAGATGGGTGAGGAATAAGGTCATGTTCTGCTCTGTTTCTGTGACTCACAAAAAAATGTTACTGCTGTAGATGGAATTCGAGTTAATTGACAGTGAGTATTTCGATTTCTTTGTGCCAGAAATAGAAGCTGGAAGAGAGAGGAGGGAAAGGAGACAGAGAGACAGAGAGACGAAGAGAGAGGGAGAGAGAGAGATTTGGGGAATTTGATTGTCTCATTAGATTATGAAAAAGTGAGATTAAAGCAGGTTATTCAATATGCAAAATAGTAATGAGGAGAAGGGATCTTTCTTCTTTCCCTCGCAGTGTTTTATTTTTTTTTTCTTCTTCTTCTTCTTCTTCTTCTTTTTCTTGTTATCGATTACTTAATTTCTCATCTCTACCTTGTATGCATTTCCATTTTTGGTTACACATTTTATAATTGAATGTATAAATTTAAAATGGGTAAAACTATGAAATCGTTAACTGGGAGACTGCTGTGCTGAAATAATAACCATATAAAGGTAATATATTGACCCCGGGTAATCTGTCACACATTACACTACACACACACACACACACACACACACACACACACACACACACACACACACACACACACACACACACACACACACACACACACACACACACACACACACACACACACACACACACACGCAATCTACACAATCAAACCCACCGCGGTGGACGAAGAGCAGGTAATTTATCTCAGCTAACCTCAAGGCGACATCGAAGGCCATTATGGCGAGCGGCAAATTCACCTTGCATTTTCAGAGGAGAT
>NC_061825.1:31357602-31370102 GCF_019202785.1 Penaeus chinensis
TGTGTGTCTGTGTGTGTGTGTGTGTGTGTGTGTGTGTGTGTGTGTGTGTGTGTGTGTGTGTGTGTGTGTGTGTGTGAATTACAACGGATTTCCATTCAACTAAATTTCCTATCAGCGGAGAAAGATAAACTCTAAAAAAAAAAAAAAAAAAGTAAACATCAAGATCAGAAGTAAAACAAAAAACAAGAGAAAGGAAAAAAGAAGGGCAAGAACGAGAAGGAAAACAAAACAAAAATGCACAAAAAAACGAAAGGGAGAGAAATGAGAGAAAAAAAACGAAAATCATTCCAAAAGGATAAAACAAAAGAAGAAGAAAAAAATATATTATTGGAGATGCGACATAGCGAGCAAATCAAGGGTCACTCTCCTCCCTGCGACCAAGTGGGTTTCGGTGGAAGGAGGTCGAAAGAGCAGGGGGGGGGGGGGAGAAATGGGAGGGTAGGTAAGTAAACTGATAGAGATGTGGAGAGAGACAGGGGGGAGCGGGAGAGAGCGGGAGAGAGGGAGCAGAGAGAGGGGGGGGGGGGGGGGCGAAAGAGAGACGGTGGGAGGGAAGGAGGGAGGGAGGGAGAAAGAGAGAGAGAGAGAGAGAGGAGAGAGAGAGAGAGGAGAGAGAGAGAGAGAGAGAGAGAGAGAGAGAGAGAGAAAGAGACGAAGCAGAAAGGAGAGACAGAGACAGCGAGACTCGAAACAACATCAGACAGTCAGCTAGGGAGTTACAGCCAGGCAGACAGACAGACAAATCAACTAAACACTGCAAAACTATATTTCCCAAAACACAACGAGAATCATCATGCAACAGAAATTAATTGAGAAATAGTGATTATGAGTTAACTTGTGCCCGGACTGGCGAAATAGATCTATAACAATATATTCGTCTATTCCGGAAGCAGTAAAGTGAACATCAAATTCCATGTCCGTGTAATCATATATTCATTAAATATCGCCCTCAAGCAACAATACTTCGTAGGATTAAACATTGCGAATATATGAGTTCATTTCATTCCATTTCGCTTGATGAACACGGGAAAATATGACCTTTTAGAGCAGTAAGAGGCACTAGGGGTTATGGCTAAGAATAGCTAGTGTTTTGAGAGAAAATATATTGCATACTATAACTTATAAAATCATGTCAGGGACATATGAAGATACAGAGAATTACCGATTCCCTTTTTTATGGTAATAAAGTCCACGTTTTGTGAATGAACAAGCTGGTCTTATTACCCCCCCCCCCTCCCTCCCCTACAAAACAATCCACTTCAACAGCAATTATAAAATATCCCCAAGGCTTTGTTTCCAAGCACCAATGTACAGTAAAAATAAAGACTGTCTTCGATCCCACAGGAGAGAGAGAATTAAACTTTCGTCTCTTATACTATGGGAAGAGACAGGGAAGTCATGGAGGAGGTTATTCATAATAATGATAACTGTAATTACATTGTTAATAACGATGGTAATGCTAATGAGAATACTATGATAATATTGGTGTTGAAGAAAGTAATGATTAGTAAAGATCATGTGATGAAACGGTAATAATATGATAACAATAAAAATATGAATGATAACAATAGCTATAACAAAATAAAAAAAGCGAATAACGATAATGCTGATGACAAAGATAATAATGACAATAATAGTAATTATACTAGTAATGATAATAATGATGATGATAATAACAGTAACAATGAGAGTAATAACAATAATGATAGTTATAATAATTATACTAATAACAATATTCAAGATAGTAATAGAGATAATGATACTACTACTGATAATAGTAATAATAACAATAATAATAATAATAATAATAGTAATAATAATGATAATAATAATAATGATAATAATAATGAATATAGTAACAACAATAATAATAGTAACTATAATAATAATGATAATAATGATAGTAATGGTAATAAGGAGGATAATAATAAGGATAATGATAATAACAATAATAGTAAAAATAATTATAATAACAATGATGATAAAAATTATAATACAAATAATACATAATAATGATGATGATAATAGTAATGGTAACAACACGAACATGGAGAAGGCGAAAAACAAATAATGATGATAAAATTATATAATAAAATGATAATAAAGATAATGACAATATGACATAAGATTGTTATAAGATTACAACAATGATATTAATAAGATTTCAGTAGATTCGAAAAATGATGCCTTTATGCGCGCGTATGTGTGCGTATGTGTGTGTGTGTGTTTGTGTGTGTGTGTGTGTTTGTGTGTGTGTGTGTGTGTGTGTGTGTGTGTGTGTGTGTGTGTGTGTGTGTGTGTGACTCATTGTTTAAAATATATGATATCATTTATCATTTTACATCAATATGATTTCAACATCGGAGTTAAACGAAAAAGATTTCATGCGCACCGAACGAAACACAAGCGATAATGATAACATGATCGTCATTATGATGATCATGATAATAGATGTAATGTTAATAATAACAACACTTATAATAATCAAAATTGTAATGATGATGATGATGATAATGATAATAACAGTAATGATAAAAAATAATGATAATAATAATAATAATGATAATATAAATGAAAATAATAATATGAATAATAATAATAATATTGATAATAATAATAATATTGATAATAATAATAACAATAATAATAATAATATGAATATGAATAATAATAATAACAGTTAGGATAATGATAATAATAATAATGATATCAATAATAATGTTAATGACAATAATAACATTATTGTTGTGATGATAATGCTAATAGATAATAATAGCAACAACAATAATGATAATGTTATAATGTTAGTAATAATGATAATAATAATAATAATAATAATAATAATAATAATAATAAAACCGACAACAGCAATAATAATTATGAAGATAATAATGACAATAATAATAATAATAATAGTGAGAGGAAGAAGAAGAAGAAGGAGAAGAAGGAGAAGAAGAAGAAGAAGAAGAAGAAGATGATGATGAAGAAGAAGAAGAAGAAGGAGGAGGTGGAGGAGGAATAGGAGGAGAAGAAGAATAGGAAGAATTTCAATAACAACAACAATTATGATAATGTTGATAATGATGATAATAATGATAACATAATAATGTTGATAATCATAGTAATGAAAGTGAGAAAGGTAATAAAAATAATGGCAATGATAATAATGGTAATAATAGTGAGGAAATTAATAGCAATAATAATACAAATTGTGAGGATAACAGTGACAACAATGTTAGTAATGATGATGATATGACAATGATAATTATAATGACAATAATAGTCATAACAGTGATATAGATGATAATTACAAAAATAAGAATAATATATATAATGTTAAAAATAATTATGATAATGATAATAATTATAATATTAATAATAACAATGATATGATAATGATAAAGATAATAATTATGATACTAATAATGACAATAATAATAACGATAATAATAATAGTAGTAATAATGATGATGGAATAACAATAGTATTGATAATTATGTTAATAATAACAACTATAATGATAATACTAACAATAATTATAATAAGGATAATGATAATGATTGTAAAAAAAAATAACAATGATAATAATATTAATAATAATAATAACAGTAATAATGATAATGATAATTATGATAACAATAATAATGATAATGATAATCATGATAACAATAATAGTAATAATAAAATAACGATCATGATTATGATAATAATTGCAATAATGATAATTATGATAAAAAATATAGTAGTGATAATAGTAATAATAATAATAATAATAATGATAATGATAATAATAATTATAATAATAATGATAATGATGATGATAATAATGATTATGATGATGATGATGATGATAATATTAATGAGTAGAAAGATTATAATAAGGATAATAATATTAATAATAATAATAATATTAATAATAATAATAATAATAATAACAATAATAATATAATAATATAAATAATAATGATAATAATAATGATAATAGTAAAATAATAATAATAATAATAATAATAATGATAATGATGACATAGTAATATTGATAATTAACAACTATGGTCATCCTTATAATTATTATTATCGTTATTTTTATCATCATAGTCATTATGGTACTAATAATGGTAATAGCAAAAATAACAATAACTACGAGCATAAAGGCAGAAAAGACAGAGTACAAGAGACAGGATGTCGTGTTATTCTCCTTTGCTCGCCCCCTTTTGATTTTTTTCTCCTTTGTTTTTCAACAGTTTCTTTCGCGTCTTAGACTCTCTCTCCCCTCCGTACCCTTCCCCTTCCCTCGTCAGACATGGCCAGTCCCCTCCTCCCCTTCCCTCCTGCTCTGCTTCTCTCTTCGCCTGTGTCCCCTTCCTCTCCCTACCCGCCTCTTCCTCACTCGTCTCCGGTTCCCCTTACGTTTTTCCCCTTCTTCTCCCCCTCTCACTCTCCCCTTTCATCTCCTTCGCATTCAAACGTCGCGTTCCTTCTCCACTACTCCCCTCCCCTTCTACTCCCCTCCCTATCCCCTACTTCACTCCCCCGCCTCACGCTATCCCTTGAGAAAAAGATACAAGCTTTGGACGTCCTACCCTCCTTTCCCTCTTCCCTTTTCGTCCCCTTCCTCCCTTCTTATTATCTTGTTATCCTTCCCTCCATCCCTCCCTCTCCACTTCCTCTCCTTCCTCTCCCATCTCCCCTATCCCCATTTTCCTCTTCCTTCTTATCCTCCCATTCTCATCCCCTTCTCCCATTCCTTTTGCTCATCCCATCTCCCCTCCCCCCTCCTCTCCTCTCCTCCTGCCCTCCCCCCTCCTCTCCTCTCATCCTGCCCTCCCCCCCTCCTCTCCTCTCCTCCTGCCCTCCCCCCTCCTCTCCTCTCCTCCTGCCCTCCTCCCTCCTCTCTTCTCATCCTGCCCTCCCCCCTCCTCTCCTCTCATCCTGCCCTCCCCCCTTCCTCTCCTCTCATCCTGCCCTCCCCCCCTCCTCTCCTCTCATCCTGCCCTCCCCCCCTCCTCTCCTCTCATCCTCCCCTCCCCCCTCCTCTCCTCTCATCCTCCCCTCCCCCTCCTCTCCTCTCATCCTCTTCCCTCCCCCCCTCCTCTCCTCTCATCCTCCCCCTCCCCCCCTCCTCTCCTCTCATCCTCCCCCCCCCCCTCCTCTCCTCTCATCCTGCCCTCCCCCCTCCTCTCCTCTCATCCTGCCCTCCCCCCTCCTCTCCTCTCATCCTGCCCTCCCCCCCTCCTCTCCTCTCATCCTCCCCTCCCCCCCTCCTCTCCTCTCATCCTGCCCTCCCCCCTCCTCTCCTCTCATCCTGCCCTCCCCCCCTCCTCTCCTCTCATCCTCCCCTCCCCCCCTCCTCTCCTCTCATCCTGCCCTCCCCCCCTCCTCTCCTCTCATCCTCCCTCCCCCCTCCTCTCCTCTCATCCTGCCCTCCCCCCCTCCTCTCCTCTCATCCTGCCCTCCCCCCCTCCTCTCCTCTCATCCTCCCCTCCCCCCTCCTCTCCTCTCATCCTGCCCTCCCCCTCCTCTCCTCTCATCCTGCCCTCCCCCCTCCTCTCCTCTCATCCTCCCCTCCCCCCTCCTCTCCTCTCATCCTCCCCTCCCCCCTCCTCTCCTCTCATCCTGCCCTCCCCCCCTCCTCTCCTCTCATCCTCCCCTCTCCCTTCCTCTCCTCTCATCCTCCCCTCCCCCCCCCTCCTCTCCTCTCCTCATGCCCTCCCCCCTCCTCTCCTCTCCTCCTGCCCTCCCCCCTCCTCTCCTCTCCTCCTGCCCTCCCCCCCTCCTCTCCTCTCCTCCTGCCCTCCCCCCTCCTCTCCTCTCATCCTGCCCTCCCCCCCTCCTCTCCTCTCATCCTGCCCTCCCCCCTCCTCTCCTCTCCTCCTGCCCTCCTCCCTCCTCTCTTCTCATCCTGCCCTCCCCCCTCCTCTCCTCTCATCCTGCCCTCCCCCTTCCTCTCCTCTCATCCTGCCCTCCCCCCCTCCTCTCCTCTCATCCTGCCCTCCCCCCCTCCTCTCCTCTCATCCTCCCCTTCACCTTCCTCCCTTGCTACTCAGGAGATGAAGGGCCTTAAAGAAAGGTTTCTCGGAAGGAGAGAGCTCTCGAGGCCCGTTGTAGAAGGAGAGAAGGGGCCTTACTGAGCCCTTTATTATGGTTATGTTATCTTTCCTGTTGATATTCGCTTCCTTCTTGTCATTATTGTTTATCATTAACGTGGTCCTTGTTATTATCATTAACACGAACATTAATATTATGATTATTACTATTATCTTTATTATTATTATTATTATTATTGTTATTATTATCATTATTATTATCATTATTATTATCATTATTATTACCATTTTTGTTACTATTATTATCATTATAATTATCATTATCATTATCTTTATCATTACTATTGCTATTATTATTATTGTTGTTGTTTTTGTTATTACCATTATCATTATTATTGTTATTATTATTATTATTATTATTATTATTATTATTATTATTATTATTATCATTATTATTATTACTATTATTATTATTATCATTATTAGTATTATTATTATTCTTATTAGTATTATTATTGTTATTATTAATAATATTATTATTATCCTTATTATTATTACTATTATTATTATTACTATTATTACTATTACTATTACTATAACTGTTATATCATTATTATTATTATATTTTTGCTTTTATTTTTATCATAATTATTATCATTATTACTGATACTATTCATTATTAATATTATAATAACTATTATCATTATCATTAATGCTGTTATTTTTATAATCATTTTATTATTAATACTATTATTATCATCATTATTACTATTATTATTATTATTATTATTATTATATTAGTATCATTATAACTATCATTATCATTAGCATTGTTATAGTTATCCTTATCAATATTATTATAATTATCAATATCATTATCATTCTCATTCTCATTCTCATTCTCATTATCATTATCATTATCACTAGCACTAGCACTATCATTATCATTATCATTATCATTATCATTATCACTATCATTATCATTATAATTATCTTAAGCTTTGTTATCATTATTATCATTATCATTTTCATTATTACTATCATTGTTATCAGTATTATTATTATTGGGGTTATGATTATTATCATACTATTATTATTATTGCTAGTATTATTATTATTATTCGTTATTATTATCATTACTGTTATTATTATTTTCATTATTATCATTATTATTATTATTATTATTATTATTATTATTATTATTATCATTATTATTTTCATCATTGATATAATTATTATCATTATCATTATCACTATCATGACGTGTATGAGATCGGGCCTCGACCATGCCACATGCTTACCTCCTCTACCACGAAGCTGCGTGGTAGATTCCCCGAAGAGTCCTGCGCCCTGATTGCGGTCTTGGTGCCTGACCTGCCGTGGGCACGTATATATATAGAAGACCGCACGCCGACCCAACCAGGCCCTGTCTTGAATACTGGGGTAGCTGCCGTGGTCCCGTTGGCCCTGGTCCCGCCGATGGAGAAATAAATGATGTAGGGAACCCTATGATGCCGCCTTTGTCCTGGACGAGACATCCCGAGCTCCACTTCCATTAACGCCTCGCCCGCCTAGGGCCACGCCCTTTTGGCTTGAGTGCGCCATCATTTCGTAGCCCTGAAGATCCTAGTCTATCTCTTCAAATAGCGGACATGCTGGGTACAGCACACCCGTCTGAAGAATGGCCTTCGCCCGTCTTGCATCCTCGCCCTCTCGGCTGGAACGTGCTATAAAGTCTCCGCTTTTTTCAAGAAGCGGGCGCGCACCTCTGCGCACCTACACGAGGCTGGTGCTTCACCCGCCATTTGCGCCCCGCCCTCTCGGCTTGAGTGCTACTTCATAAGCCGCGACCAACGTCACACGAGCGCCAGAGACATAATCATTTTTATGCCATAGGACACACTTAAGACCAAAGCTTATTGCTTGGATGGCGTTAAAGTCGCCAAGAAAAATACATTTATTTATTTCAAAGTTGAATATTGTTAATGTGTACAGTCTGAAATGCACAGTTTTTAATCAAACTGCGTATTATCAGTTTTCCTGAGCATCAGTATTATTATTATTGGGGTTATGATTATTATCATACTATTATTATTATTGCTAGTATTATTATTACTATTCGTTATTATTATCATTACTGTTATTATTATTATCATTATTATCATTATTATTATTATTATTATTGTTATTATTATTATCATTATTATTTTCATCATTGATATAATTATTATCATTATCATTATCACTATCATGACGTGTATGAGATCGGGCCTCGACCATGCCACATGCTTACCTCCTCTACCACGAAGCTGCGTGGTAGATTCCCCGAAGAGTCCTGCGCCCTGATTGCGGTCTTGGTGCCTGACCTGCCGTGGGCACGTATATATATAGAAGACCGCACGCCGACCCAACCAGGCCCTGTCTTGAATACTGGGGTAGCTGCCGTGGTCCCGTTGGCCCTGGTCCCGCCGATGGAGAAATAAATGATGTAGGGAACCCTATGATGCCGCCTTTGTCCTGGGCGAGACATCCCGAGCTCCACTTCCATTAACGCCTCGCCCGCCTAGGGCCACGCCCTTTTGGCTTGAGTGCGCCATCATTTCGTAGCCATGAAGATCCTAGTCTATCTCTTCAAATAGCGGACATGCTGGGTACAGCACACCCGTCTGAAGAATGGCCTTCGCCCGTCTTGCATCCTTGCCCTCTCGGCTGGAGCGTGCTATAAAGTCTCCGCTTTTTTCAAGAAGCGGGCGCGCACTTCTGCGCACCTACACGAGGCTGGTGCTTCACCCGTTGTAAATTGTAATTATTGTAAATGTGTACAGTCCGAAATGTACAGTTTTTAATCAAACTGCGTATTATCAGTTTTCCTGAGCATCCTTTCCCTTATTTATCTTATTCCATTATTCCTTCGCTTCGGCGACGCTTCCAGAGTGTCAGAATAACTCCTGAAGGGAGTAATGGTCGTATTTCTCTCTCTCTCTCTCTCTCTCTCTCTCCCTCTCTCTCTCTCTCTCTCTCTCTCTCTCTCTCTCTCTCTCTCTCTCTCTCTCTCTCTCTCTCTCTCTATCTATCTATCTATCTCTATCTCTCTATCTCTCTATCTCTCTATCTCTCTATCTCTCTATCTCTCTCTCTCTCTCTCTCTCTCACTCACGTTTGGGTCTTTTGGACTGCCGAACTATTGGAGTGGTCTTCCGGTACTTTGCTATTTTCTTTAGTGTCATACCTGGGGCATTTCGGGAGGGGGAATAACTTCGGTCCTGTCCTGTGCGGTGGTCCCGCAATCTTGTTATTTGACTATCTCTCCATAGTTCAGTGTCTATTTATGGTTGTAGAAGACACCAGGTCTCTTTTGGATTTTGTGTGTGACCTGTTGCATTACCATTTGCAGGGTGCACTCTCTTTGGTGAAGTCCCAAACCTGTACTCGTGAGCCAAAGTGTCAGAGCGTAAAAGAACCACATTACGTACTTTTTCTCGATGGGTTGCCTCGAGCGATTCCTGTTTGACCTTGTGGGTATTCAGACAATCTTCGTGATCGGTATCCCTTTGATGTTCTCCGTCTCTAAATCATTTTTTGCACAATGCATTATTGTATCTACACAAGTGTTATATCAAGTGTTTATCTGCACTATTTTTTTTTCCTAAGTTAATCTCCATATTGGGTTGGATATTAACTTGTTTAACTTAGGGTTCCGTATGTTTTCGTGCTGATAGTCTCAGTAAAAAAACTTATGGATTTGGGACGCCAACTAAGGGTTATTTATATTTCGTGTGTCATTTTTAAGTGCAGCAGGTGTTGGTTTTCACGTGCATCACGCCCACTGTGATAAATTGGTGATGCACGCATTTATAACAATATCCCGTGACTGAATTACCTGTAGAACTCCCTAGTGAGTGCAACTTGCTCAGTAAATAAATATCACACCATCGTAGAACTTTTACTCAGTTTCAGTCAGAAAAGTAAATTATATTTACCACTTCTAAGCTCTGGTTCTGACAAAGACTGAATGCTTCAAACTTTTTCGGACTCGGGTCTCCTAAACAGCACATTGCTGGTTACTCTGATATCTCGCAAAAGTCTTAAAAAGGCTAGATGAATCAGGGTATATTAAACTGATATTCTAGATACCTCTGGCCACGCCTCCAGCAGGTGCATACTCAAACCGAAGGGAAGAATAATAATTCTATGATCTTCCAAACACGTCCACGCAGGCGCTCAACCTATACTATCTCCCATTTCACATTTACACACTTACACATTCAGCACACACATTCCGTATTTTCCTTCCACCCTTCTCTTATACAACATTCACACCCCATGCACAACACACGCTGTTCCCGAACCTACTAATCGGGTGGTGGCAACGTACCGTAGACCTGGAACCTTACATTTGTTCACTGCAGACGAATCTTTTCCTAAATAACAACCTATGTTCTCGGTTGAGCCCGAACTCATCCAGGCACATTGTTGTTTACTGGGTCTACGCCTCGCTACAATTATTACTATTATTGTTGCTATCATTATTTTTATTATTATTATTATTATTATTGATATTATTATTATCATTATCATTATCGTTATCATTATCATTATCATTATCATTATCATTATCATTATCATTATCATTATCATTATCATTATCATTATCATTATTATTATTGATTATAATGCTTAATATTATTATCATTATTATTATTATTATTATTATTATTATTATTATTATTATTATTATTATTATTATTACTATTATTATTATCATCATCATCATTATTAACATTACTATTACTAATACTGTTACTATTAATATTAATAGTAATATAAATATTGATATTAATATTAATACTAATATTGATATTAATGTTAGTATTAGTATTATTTTTACTATCATTATTATTATTATTACTATCATTATTATTGTTATTATTATCTTTAATGTTATTATTTATTATTATTATTTGTTATTATTATTGTTATTATTATTTTGGGATTTTAAGCATTTCTGCACTGGCTGGTCTTATTGCCGTTTTTCTTCCTGTTAGGCGAGTCATAGCAAATGACTAAAGGCTAACAGGTGTCCTTCTCCTTTAAAGTTCTAGCACTTTTCTCAGTATTCGTGCCGTCCCCAATAAAGCAGTCTTCTGCAGTACTCCAACCTCAGGCACAATGTCCATATTTTCAATCCAACATTCAAGATCTTTTGTAACGCTTCCGAGGGCACCAATCACTACCGGAACAACTTTTGCACATCGCAGTTCCCACAACCTTTATATTTCCCTTTTCAGATCTTGGTACTTTTCTACCTTCTCCAACTCTTTTTCTGCAATCCTCGTATCCGCAGGTACAGCAATATCAACTATTAGAGCCTCTTTCTTTTCCTTATGAATTACTATACCATCTGGTCTTCTTGCCTGAATGACATTATCACATTGTACATTGATATCCCACAGAATTTTCACGGCCTCGTTCTCAACATCACCCTCTGGGGTGTGTTCATACCACTTATCTGAATGCTCAAGCCCATGTTTCCTGCATAAATCCCAGTGTACTTTCTTTGCCACGTTATCGTGACGTTTTTTGTACTCTTTCTGAGCTAATTTCTCGCACTCTGAAACAATATGTTGTATGCTTTCATCTCGTTTACCACACATTCTACACAGTAGACTGTGGCTGCTCTTATTATTATTATTATTATCATTATTATTATTATTATTATCATTATTATTATTATTATCATTATTATTATTATTATTATTATTATTTTGTTGTTATTATTATTATTATTATAATTGCTATTATTATTATAATTATTGTTAATTATTATTAATATTATTATTATTACTAATATGATGATATTATGGTTGTTGTTGCCATTGTTATCAGCATCATTATCATTGTTGTTGTTGTGTTCATTATTATTGTTATTATTAGTATCATTATTATCCTTTTCATTTTTCTTCATTGAAATTATCATTATTATTATCATGATCATTGTTATTATAATGAGTATATATCATTATCATCAGTGACCATTATTCATAGTAATTTTTTTCTTACTATTGTCACTATCATTATTGTCATAAACAGCATTACGTTTATCATCATTTTCATCACTGCTATTTTATTACTATTCTTTTTATTTTCGGCATCGTTATTAGTGTTATCATTGTTAATAGTATACAATATTAAGACCAATATTTTTTTTTAATGATTATTAATGATATCATCAGTGATATCAATCTGACACTAATTATCGTTATTATGATTATAATTTTCCTTCGTCAGTCTTTGTAATATTAATATATTGTATCATGTAAAATTCTCAATATATACAAGCAGGCAACTGATTCGCGATATTCTGTCTAGTAAAAGTTAATCGCACGAAACCAAATCAGTGTTAATCAACAAGCTTTTAATATTGCAAATGGCAATTTGAAGAATGAATCACAT
>NC_061825.1:31387602-31390102 GCF_019202785.1 Penaeus chinensis
CTGATATGTTTTAGTTTAGTTTATTCCTTTATTTACCACCCTGGCTCATTGCACAGGCGTGGGCAAACTGTGGTACATGTGATGCATTTGATGCATGGTCATAACATTATATAGTGGTATTACATTTGAATTTTAGCACTTAATCAGTTCATGGAAAGGAACAATTGAACAATTGCACAGTCCTTTATCTACTCATCTGCCACGCCGGCATATAGCTTGGGCGTGGAAAAGCATTAATACATTTGATATGCGGTCATGTGATACTACATTCCAAATTTAGGATACAACATAAGTATACCTTCTAAGACATCAGATGATATGAAGTAGTTACATAGTTCTCCGTACCTCATGCTAGGTGGTTTGAAAGGCTGTAACACATGGCACTCTGAGATATAATGTACAAGTGTTCGCTTATATTCTTCATTACATAGTTTACACTTAAGTGAAACGTGGAAGTGTATAACCGTAGACTTTAAACAACTTGTATGTATAACCTACCTGTGCTTGCGTGAGAGGTTCTGAGTCACTTTAATATCAACAGGCCTTCTTGATTATGGAATAACCGATTTCATTTTATCTAATTTCGCCTGCCTAAAAAAAACAATCGTTATAATTAAGTATAATTAAGTATCGTTATAATTAAGTATAATTAAGTATCGTTATAATTAGGTATAATTAAGTATCGTTATAATTAAGTATAATTAAGTATCGTTATAATTAAGTATTATTAAGTATCGTTATAATCAAGTATCGTTATAATTAAGTATAATTAAGTATCGTTATAATTAAGTATAATTAAGTATCGTTATAATTAAGTAGATAATTTCCCTCCCTAAGATTAATATGGATCAATGAACAATCCCTACTTTCAGTATTAAATAAGTCGTTAGCAAAGTCAGATGATTGGAAAGGATTCGGAAAATAGTTGTTGTTTTTTCGCCAGCCAATAAAACATGTACACATATCAAGAAATCTACTTGAAATTAATTAAGGTTAATCCTTTATTTGCCACTCTAGCGTGGGCATGCTTTGATACATTTGATGCCTGGTCATAGCCTTATATAATAGCATTACATTAATAATTTAGGCTTTTTATTATAACTTGCATTATCGTGGAATATGGTATTCTTTAACCGTAGACATAACCGTGTGTGTGTGTGTGTGTGTGTGTGTGTGTGTGTGTGTGTGTGTGTGTGTGTGTGTGTGTGTGTGTGTAGTAGTAGTAGGAGGAGGAGTAGGAGGAGGAGGAGGAGGAGGAGGAGGAGATGCAGGAGTAGGAGCAGGAGGCGGAGGAGGAAAAGGAGGAGTAGGAGGAGGAGAAGAAAGAGGAGGAGGAGGAGGAGGAGGAGGAGGAGGAGGAGGAGGAGGAGGAGGAGGAGGAGGAGGGGAGGAGGAGGAGGAGGAGGAGAAGGAGAAGAAGAAGGAGTAGGAGTAGTAGGGGTTGTTGTTGTTGTTGCTGTTGTTGTTGTAGCAATATCATTTTAAGCATATTGTCAGTATTATTACCATAAACAATGCGTCATCTATGATATAGTCTATTAAGTAGACGATTTTATATAACAGGATTAAAAATGTTAACTAAAGTATTCAATATGTGACAAATGGGCGGTATCACACATATTCTAGATCTTCCTTTAGATATTTAGCAAGTGGTTCTAACTGAGCATATGAATATTCTACTTCTAAAACGGTATTCATTCATAATGTATCAAACCTTGCAGC
Source organism: Penaeus chinensis (assembly GCF_019202785.1). Classification (NCBI taxonomy): domain Eukaryota; kingdom Metazoa; phylum Arthropoda; class Malacostraca; order Decapoda; family Penaeidae; genus Penaeus; species Penaeus chinensis. The sequence continues at coordinate 31,389,325 of NC_061825.1, forward strand.
CAAGGAAAAGATTTTGTTCCATTTTCACGAGACCCTCCAGTAAGAGTGGTATTCCTGTTGAATTCGAGTGATGGACTTAATTAAACATACAATCTTTCTACTTTACTTCCGCCCGCGTGAAAGGTCGCTTTGCAGCCCAAACTTAAGTATCCTTACTAAAACCTTTCATGTTTTTACAAGTCGCTGATAAGGTTTTATTTTTGGATCAAAGATGGATTTTTAAGTTCTAAGTCAAGTGAGGGCGAAATTATCCACTGACGACTTTTCAAACTCCTATATCTTGTTCCGATTTCTCTATATATTTATTTATCTATCTCTGAGTCTGTCTGTCGCTCTCTCTCTCTTTCGCTCTCTCTCTCATTCTCTCTCCTTATATAAATCTATTTATCAGTCTATCTATCTATCTTAGTGTTGGTCTGTCGCTCTCTCTCTTTCTATCTTTCTCTGACTATCTATCTATCCATCTATCTATTTTTCTATCAATCTATCTATCTACCTGTCTCACTATCTAACTATCTATCTGTATGTGTATGTGCGTGTCTGTATGTCGTTCTCTCTTTCTCTCTCTCTCTCTCTCTCTCTCTCTCTCTCTCTCTCTCTCTCTCTCTCTCTCTCTCTCTCTCTCTCTCTCTCTCTCTCTCTCTCTCTCTCTCTATCTATCTATCTATCTATCTATCTATCTATCTATCTCTTTCTCTCTCTCTCTCTCTCTCTCTCTCTCTCTCTCTCTCTCTCTCTCTCTCTCTCTCTCTCTCTCTCTCTCTCTCTCTCTCTCTCT
>NC_061825.1:31400102-31405102 GCF_019202785.1 Penaeus chinensis
ACTCATAGACATATAAATAGATATATAGATAGATAGATATAGACATAAATTTAAATATAGATAGACAAGAATACAGAATAACTGACAAACCTAGATATACCTATATGAAAGCAAACACAGTTATAAATACATCACACACTATTATTCTCATAAACAAACAAACTTCGTCGGTGGTTAGAGAACGTGCGAAGCTCATGGACTGAATTGCTACATCTTCTCTAATGGATTCGGCTTCTATGCAAATTTCTCGTGCTCACTGAAAGTTAGTGTTCGCATAAAGCCACCAAAACAAGTTTATATAATTTCCAGTTCGTGCAATATGTCTCGCTGGACTCTCGACACGTTTGCCTCGTTGCCTGGGGTGAGGGGGTGTGTCGAGGGTGGGAGGGGCAGGGGCAGGGGGAGGGGGGTATGAGGAGGAGGGAATGACGCAATTGTTGATGCCCTGGAGAAGGCTTACCTGTGTGTATGTATATATGTGTGTGTGTGTGTGTGTGTGTGTGTGTGTGTGTGTGTGTGTGTGTGTGTGTGTGTGTGTGTGTGTGTGTGTGTGTCTGTGTGTGTGTGTGTTTGTGTGTGTGTGTGTTTGTGTGTGTGTGTTTGTGTGTGTGTGTGTGTGTGTCTGTGTATGTTTGTGTGTGTGTTGTGTATTATTCAGCCTTGCATGCCTCTGCAGACACTCACACACACACACACACACACACACACACACACACACACACACACACACACACACACACACACACACACACACACACACACACACACACACACCTAATGCTAATGATAACATTTTAAGTAATTATGTCGATGATACTAGTAATGAAAAGATTAGTCGGTTTCCCTTTCAGCATAATCACTATGATACTAATTATAGCATTCTTATGAGGATATTGGTAATGGTAATGATGATAACAACATTAATAACAGTAATAACGATATATAACATGATGGCGGTGACTTTTCCTGTTTATCATAATGTTCTTCATGATCATACCGTCTAAGATATATAAAAAATATGTTCTTTCAAAATCATCATACTCTTCTGTTTATTACTAGTTGGCAACTCTTCCAATTTTCGGGTAGACTAACTTGGACACATTATCTTGAGAGTTTTCCATAATCGTCTTTATCAGGGTAAATTTTACAACATAAAATGAGAGCCATTAAACTTACAAAAGCGATAGCGCCGTAGGTTTCATATAACCTAGAAGCATAAGAAAAATACAGAAACTTTTATCTGCGTTTTCTTTCGCACTGAGTAAAGTGTCGTTTTCTTTGAAGGAACATGACGAGCTAGATCCCGTTCGCGTGTTCGTAATTTTCTTAGATCATTAAGAGGCATGTTCCGTAAATGAAAATGGTCTTTTTTGTTTCATATTTGGTTGTTTTTGTGCTTTGAGTTTTCTTCCCATTCTTCTTTTTTATGTGACTTTTTTTTTTTTTCTTTACTCATACCCTTTCGTTTACGTTGATAATATTGCAATTCCTATCAGCATTTTATTTATTACCGTTAATATTACATCTAACATAAATAATATCACTGCTATTTCTACACTTCCCACAGCTTATCCTTCCTCTCCAACTCCCACGTCCTCCTCTCCCTCTCCTTCTATCTTCTCTCCTTCATTTATCTTATGATTTTTCAGACACGAAGCAGGTGTGCGTGTTGGCCATCATAGAGAATGGAGGAGCATTTCCACGAGCCAAATGCAGACGTCAAGAGTTGGAGGAGAAACACGATTTAAACCCATCGTAGATAACGTCTTACAGGAACACTTACATAAGGTACATGCGATGTTAAGCAAGGACATTCCGCACGTGTAACTCTTCGACAAAAAAGATGGTTATTGGACGATTTTTTTTTCATTATTATTATTATTCCATACGTTTGTTTCTAATTACACGAATGAGATATTAACATCATAGATACAAATTCTTAATCGGTACCTGATTTATAGTTCTACAAGCTCCTTATATCCTTACATTTTATTCCACTCTACAAGTTTCTAATTCCCTACTTCGTCAATATATCACCGCTTCCTACTCAGTCAGTAGTTTTTATTTCCTCCTACACCCTCTCTTTCGTTGCAATAATCCTTACTGTTTGTTGCTGTGCAGTGCTATACCTTTTTCGTTCTGGTCTCTAATGACTGTTCTATCTCCATCATAAGAGCATCTAAAAAATCTTAATCTTCTAATTTCCTTATCATTCGAGTATTTAATTTTGTTTGTCACTATATACATATCATATTTCCCTTTATATTATATTATGCTTTGCGTCTACCAGTGATACAGATATTCAATTAAAAGCGATTTGAATATTAATTTTCCTTTTCGCTCGAACTATCAGTTGTTTGGAACAGTAAATGTTAAAGCGTGGACTTTTAAGTGCAAAATGATGAAACAGGCTGCGTGTACGTTCGAGAAACAGAGGTATATGTTAGCAAGAGAGTTCTATCTCTCTCTCTCTCTCTCTCTCTCTCTCTCTAAATTTATATATATATGTGTGATTGTGTGTGTGTGTGTGTGTGTGTGTGTGTGTGTGTGTGTGTGTGTGTGTGTGTGTGTGTGTATACATATACATATTTATATGTGTATATATATGTATATATATACATATCTTTATCAATGCATTCATTTGTCTGTCAGTGTGTCAATATATCTATTTCTAGATCTTTCAGTGATGTTGCCCAATCGACCTACTGAGAATAACAAAGTTAAGGGGGAAAAAATGAGACAAGTGAGGACTGGTTATGCCCCAAGTTAAAAAAAAAAAATCTGTGACGGTAAATGTTTCACTTAGAGACACTGGCTTAGATATGGATGAAAATTTGTCATGAATGAGAAAGGAATGGCTTAGATGATAATTACACATCTCTCATAACTGATAAAAACAAATTGAAGATGATATGCAAATAACACAGAGCTAATACCTAGCATGAAAATAATAAACATCAACTAAATTCAAACCTCAAATTATAATCAATATCATTCAGAAGGTTATTTTTAAAACAAGATAAACTAGAACCATCCTTCTGTGACTCATTCCCCTATCCTCACTTTCTCGGACTGACCTGAGGAAACACCCGAGGAGGAGATTTGGGTGAATAGAACGGGAGGAGAGAAGGGAGGAGAGAAGAGGAGAGTAGAAGAGAGGTGGGGAGAGGAAGAGGGTGGAGGGTGGAGGAGAGAGGAGGAGGGGAGATGATGAAAGAAATGAGGGAGGGGAGGAGACATAGTAAAGAGAAGTGAGGTGACGAAGGAAAGGAAGTGGAGAGCAGAGGAGAAGAGAACCGAAAAGAGGAGAGATGATCCACGACCGAGGATTACCGAGGGCGGCGGAAATGAATTTGCGACTCCCTCGCTGCTTCTACGCGGAGCTAATTAAACACTCCCGAAATAGCGGGAGGAGCCTAATGGACACTCCGCACGTGGCTGTTCCTCTCCGTTGGCCGCCCCCTTCGTCGCTCGCTCCCCCTTCGTCGCTCGCGTTGGCAGTCCCCGTACGTCGCTCTCTCCCCCTTCGTCGCTCGCGTTGGCCGCCCCCCTTTGTCGCTCGCTCCCCCTTCGTCGCTCGCGTTGGCAGTCCCCCTACTTCGCTCGCTCCCCCTTCGTCGCTCGCTCCCCCTTCGTCGCTCGCGTTGGCCGTCCCCCTTCGTCGCTCGCTCCCCCTTCGTCGCACGCGTTGGCAGTCCCCCTACGTCGCTCGCTCCCCCTTCGTCGCTCGCTCCCCCTTCGTCGCTCGCTCCCCCTTCGTCGCTCGCTCCCCCTTCGTTGCTCGCTCCCCCTTCGTCGCTCGCGTTGGCCGTTCCCCTTCGTCGCTCGCTCCTCCTTCGTCGCTCGCCCACCCTTCGTTGCTCGCGTTGGCCGTCCCCCTTCGTCGCTCGCGTTGGCAGTCCCCCTGCGTCGCTCGCTCCCCCTTCGTCGCTCGCGTTGGCAGTCCCCCTACGTCGCTCGCTCCCCCTTCGTCGCTCGCTCCCCCTTCGTCGCTCGCGTTGGCAGTCCCCCTTCGTCGCTCGCTCCCCCTTCGTCGCTCGCGTTGGCAGTCCCCCTACGTCGCTCTCTCCCCCTTCGTCGCTCGCGTTGGCAGTCCCCCTACGTCGCTCGCTCCCCCTTCGTCGCTCGCACCCCCTTCGTTGTTCGCTCCCCCTTCGTCGCTCGCTCCCCCTTCGTCGCTCGCTCCCCCTTCACCGCTCGCTCCCCCTTCATCGCTCGCGTTGGCCGCCCCCCTTCGTCGCTCGCCCCCCCCTCCCGTCGCTCGCCCCCCCCCCCCTTCGCCGCTCGCGTTGGCCGCCCCCCTTCGTCGCTCGCCCCCCCCCCCCCCCCTTCGCCGCTCGCTTCTCATTCGTCGTTCCTTCAGGTGTTCCGCTCGCGTTGGCCGCCCACACATATGTGTGTGTGTGTGTGTGTGAGTGTGTGTGTGTGTGTGTGTGTGTGTGTGTGTGTGTGTGTGTGTGTGTGTGTGTGTGTGTGTGTGTGTGTGTGCGTGTGCGTGTGCGTGTGCGTCTGTCCGCATGTGCTCTAGTGTGTCTGTATGTGTTCGATAACAACATAATAAGACTAAAAGCGTAACTATTAAAACATAATCCGGCTGTGTCATCCTAGCGTGTTAAAAATCCGTAGAATTCAAAATATAAAGTTAGGGAAAAAATGTAATTACAAGACTTACCTGATTTTAAGGCTGCTGATAAAGTTAGACCAGATAATGAAATCACAAATGTTTTTAAGAAAAAAAGACCCTCATTGAATTACGTATGAAAATAGCTTCTCATAATGAGCAGCCTTTACACATTCAACATTTCTAGTAAATATATTCATACATATCTGCTCTGTCTGAAAGGAAGGTATCATTTGATCTCGATTGGACATACATATTATGCATTTTCAACATCTTCATGCATTACATCTTATGTATAAAGAATGAAGATCTTGTTCAGCTTAAATTGAACATTTACATAAACGTCTCCAGTGTATGCAAAATATCCTGCTCACACATA
>NC_061825.1:31417602-31420102 GCF_019202785.1 Penaeus chinensis
AATACTGACATAACACTTGGGTGCTTTATTTATTTATGACCGAATATATTAGGTAAAATTATCAGATTATATTGGTGATATTGATGATTATTAGGATGAGGTTAAGGATAGAGATGAAGATGATAAAAGTAACAATAAAGATAATAATTATGATGATGATGATGATGATGTCTCTAATGATGATGACGATCATGATGATAATAATAATAATGATAATACTAAGAATAAGAATAATAGTACGAATAAGAATAGAATAAGAATAAGAATAAAAATAATGATAATAACGATAATGATAATTATTACAAACAGTAATAAAGACTTCATTAGTATTGTGACGAAATGCTCCTTTGAATCTCAGCGAATTCTAAATTGTGGCAAAGACGCCTCTCATTCAGATCACTTAAAACAAAAATACTTAAAAAAAAACGAGAGATAATCTGAATGGAAAGTTTTTTCTGCTCTCATTTCGAAGCTTCTCATTTACTTTTCTTACTTACTTACTTGCTTACTTACTTCTTACTTACCTCTTACTTACTTATTTACTTACTTCTTACCTCTTACTTACTTCTTACTTACTTGCTTACTTTCTTACTTACTACTTACTTACCTCTTACTTACTTATTTACTTACCTCTTCTTACTTACTTACTTTCTTATTTACTTCTTACTTATCTCTTACTTCCTTACTTACCTCTTACTTACTTACCTCTTGCTTACTTACTTACTTCTTATTAACCTCTTACTTACTTACTTACTTACTGACTTCTTACTTATTTACCTCCTTACTTACTTACTTCTTACTTTTTACTTACCTTTCCGTGTACAGAAGAACTGCCTGTCCCGACTCTCCCCTTCGTGGATGCTAAAAGGGATGTTTTGCGAGCTTTCATTTCCTCTACGTAATATTTTGATACAGTGATGGAAGGTGTGTATATATCATGATAAAGTGGATGAATTGATAGATCGATTGTCATGCAAGAGTTTTGACTTGTAGGTAGATAGATGAAGATGTTGGATGCAATTATATTCATACATGCATTCAACTTTATATTTTATTTCTAGTCGATGATAAATATACATGCAACTGTGTGTGTGTGTGTGTGTGTTTGTGTGTGTGTTTGTGTGTGTGTGTTTGTGTGTTTGTGTGTGTGTGTGTTTGTGTGTGTGCATGTGCGCGTATGTGCGTGTGTGTGTGTATGTATGTATGTATATGTATATGTATATGTATATGTATATGTATATGTATATGTATATGTATATGTATATGTATATGTATATGTATATGTATATGTATATGTATATGTATATGTATATATATATATATATATATATATATATATATGTATATACATATATACATATATTCATTCCTAGCACCTGTATACCGAGCCCGCATGAAAGGCCTCCCCCTCCGCCGGAGATCGCCGCCCCGCCTCGTGCCCGATTCCTCCCGTCCCTCCGAGGCAATTCGCGGCGAATAAAGCCACTCACTCTAATGAGTCTCGGGGTGCAGTCGGGGCGGAGATTAGGAACAATTATGCGTAATCATGCACGGCCATTAAAGCAAATAGTTCATGCAAGAATTGTCCCATTAGAGAAGGAGGCACGAATGGAATAATTATTGCGGTATCTTTGTTTTCTTCTCATTATTTGATATAAGAGATGGAAGAAAGAGATCGTAACCTGCAAACTTATTTGTGACGACTGACTGAATCGAGACGCGAGAGTCCTTGCAACAAAACATTGCATTACAGTATATTATCATAAACCTGTGCTAGGACTTTTATTCTAAACACTCCGATAATCGATCTAGAGTAGTTTTCTCAGAGAATTTTAAATCATAAAATGAATGCAAAACGAAAAGTCCAATATAGTAAATGTATTGTCAGTAAGCTAATAGTAATGGCACCATGAATCGACCGTGGACAAATCTCTTCTGATCACGATCTCCTGAAGCCAAGGGTCATCAGAGGGTATCTTAGCTGACAGGATCCGTGACATATACCACCTGTCACTCTGACGTCGCCCCCCCCCCCCCCCCCACAGCAATAACGATAGTGATAATAAACAAAATTAACACCACCAGTAATGCTAACGCAAGCTGCCCCCAAAAAATCCTTTTTTACTTCACGAAAGATCACACAAAAAAAAAAAAAAAAAAAAAAAAAAAAAAAAAAAAAAAATTAGCTCCTCTCGTTACAAAGCTTCAATTCACTCGCTTTTCTCTTCCGCGGTCAAAAGAATGATGATCTCGAGCCGGGTTTAATGAACTTTGAAAGGCGAGTTTGAGGGAGTTTCAATTCCCTCCATACAAGATGTACCGAGTTTAATGCCAAATGTCAAAGAAATCGAACGCTATCCTAAAGTGAAGTGGCACAAAAAACACATTTTAACCTCAAGAGAGACAGAACAAGTCACTTTAAAACTGAAATCTCTAACACGGAATAATAACCAACATGAAGTCATTTTTTGTTTTACGAAGCTAAAGAGAAGTAATTGAT
>NC_061825.1:31435102-31442602 GCF_019202785.1 Penaeus chinensis
CATCTCTCGTCCAGTGTCCGACATATATGACTTGCCCATTACCTTTTTTTTTTTTTTTTTTTTTTTTTTGATGCTCTCAAATATATCTTCCACTTTTGTCTGTTCCCTGATCCACGTCGCCCTCATCCGATATCTTAGGCTAGTTCCAAGGATCAACCTCTCCATCCCTCATAGGGGCAGTTATTAGTTTCCTCTCCAGTAATTTGGTTGCATCCATAGGTCATAATTGGGAGAACGCGTTGGTTAAAGACTTTTCTTTTTAAACATAATGGCAAGGAGCCTCCTAGTATGCTGCTGTGTCTGCCGAAGGCGCTCCAGCTTAGACTGATGTGTTGCCCTAGGTATATATCCTTGTCCACTACCCCTAGCGCTTCGCCTTGTACACGCATCTGAATGAATGAATCGATGAATGCCATACACAGGGATTTCCTATATTCGTTTATATTTCTCTTACTTGGGTGAGCGTGTGGATGTGGTTTGTTGGGAATCCACTGCGGAAGCCTGCCTGTTCTCTAGACTGGTTAGAATCCAGACTGTCAGAGATGCGAGTCGTGATGACTTTTTTGAACAGTTTGTAAGTAACTGGAGGCTTATGGGTCGGTAGTTTTTTTAGATTCTTTTTATCCCCCTTTTTATGTATCAAAATGATTGTTGCATTTTTCCAGGCTTTCGGAGTTTTTTCCGTTGAGAAGGCATTTGTTAAAAAGATTAGCTAGTTTCACTGTTGCAATTTCTCCTTCATTTACTATAAGATCTATACTAATTCCGTCTTCACCTGGCGTTTTCCCTCTCTTCATGCTTTTAAGAGCTCTTTTTATTTCTTCTATTGTGATAGGTAAGTCTAGTTACCGCGTTCGCTTCTATCCGTGGCTGTTCATTTGAGCTGCATAGACCCCTGTAAAATCTTCAACTACTCTTATGATTCCATTCTTATTATATGTCACTTCTCCGTCTGGTTTCTTTATTACATATATTTGATTTCTCCCTATTCCGAGTCTCCTTTTGGCTATTTTCATGCTGGTACCTGAGTTGGTCAATGTTGAGATCTTCGCCTCTGAGAAATTATTATCTGTTTTGGATGATAAGGTTAATTATGTCGCTCTGGTCTTCAAGTTAGCTAAATTTGGCTGCGGTTTACATATGAGTTTGTTCCTTTCCCTTCTTAGGTGTAATTTAATTTGGCCTCTGACCACTCTATGGTTGCTGCCAACATTTACTCTACTAATAGCTTCCAGTCAATTTCGTCGTTTTTGATGTCAGATGTCGACTTCCATGTCCACTTCCGCTCTAGTATTTTTTCAAAGAATATATTCATGATATTGAGTGAACAAGCTTCAGCAAAATCGATTAGCATTTGTCCTCACTCATTCCTAGTGCCTATTCCGTGATTCCCCACTACGGTTTCTTCTTCTGTCTTTTATACCTATTTTGGCATTAGAATCTCCCATAATTATTGTGAAATGGATTTTTACTCTCTCTCTCTGGCTAAATGAACATCTTCAAGAAGCTCTCTGTTTCTTCATCACTGTGGCTGCAGGTTGGAGCATAGACATGAACAATCTTTAAGTTGTACCTTTTGTTTAGTTTTATTGTTACTGAAGCCACTTTTTCGCTTACACTACAGAATTCCACGATATTCTTTTCTAAACGTTTGTGAACTAAGACTTACCTCTGATTCCTACTTGCTATCCTGGGGTTTACCTCTCCAATAGAGCAAGTGTCTATCATTTAGTATCTTCTGCTCTACACCTAGTCTTCTAACTTCACAGAGTCCTACAACATCCCATTCAATGAAAGAGAGTTCCTCAAGTAATGCTAGTAAGTCGGATTCATTTCTCATTGTCCTTATATTATACGTGCAAAGGATCATCAACGTGGGGCGGCCTGTTTTTAACCGGAGATTTTAAGCAACCTCTGTACTGGGGCGATCCTGATCGCCGCCATAACCAAGGGATCCTTCGCTTCCGGGGAATGAGGGCCGTTGATCTGTTTGTGCAATCATGGTTTATTGATCAAGAGCCGAGTTACCCCTCACCTACTGCTTGGGTGTATCTAAGGGATGCCACTGATAAGACCCTTCAGCAAGGTTGGCCCTGTCTAGGGTGGAATCACGGGCCTGCTCACTACACCAGGGAATACTCCCGTGAGCATGGACTTAAGTATCAGAAGTGCATATATGTGAAATTATGTTTTATACACGGATTACATTTATGCGTATGTGTACCTAGTGCGGACAGTTGTTCACCCGCAAATGCCCTAAGTATTACGCATATCTTCGTCTTCGTGCACATGCACATACATGCATACACCGTTACATATCTTCCTATGCATATGATATGCACATATACTATACATTATACACAACTACACACATGCACATGCATGCATATATATAGGCATATGGGCATATATATATATATATATATATATATATATATATATATATATATATATATATAGGCATATGGGCATATATATATATATATATATATATATATATATATATATTCATTGTTTTCGTTTTTACACACACATATATATATATATATATATATATATATATATATATATATATATATGTATATCTGTTATATATATATGTGTGTGTGTGTGTGTGTGTGTGTGTGTGTGTGTGTGTGTGTGTGTGTGTGTGTGTGTGTGTGTGTGTGTGTGTGTGTGTGCGCGCGCGCATACACATATGGGTGTACGTATATATGTAATTGTATATATATATATATATATATATATATATATATATATATATATATGTATGTATATACATTCAATTATATACATAAATGTATGTGTGTGTGTGTGTGAATGTTGTGTGTAAGGTTTGGGTGTAAAGTGGTTGGTCAGGTCACATTCTGTGTAGCACACACCTATTGCATCCTACTTCTTACACGTATGACACATGCTATAATGCTACTTGGCGTAATGATATGACACCTGCACCAGATCTCCTTCTTAATTTGACAAAGGGAGAATCAAAAGCCAAGGTTCTGCCTTTCTCTCTGCCCGGAGGTCCTTCGGTGCCGTGTCAAGTCGTGATTTTGAGGCTGGTAGAATTATTTTCCCCATTTCCTTTGCTTTATTTCTTCTTCTGTCTACTTCTTTCCTCTTCTTGTTTTTTTTTCTAGTTGTTGTTATCATTGTTTTACTTTATCTCATTCTTCTTTTGTTTCTTATTTTCCTTTTTTTTCTAATTTTCTTCCTTCTTCTCCTCCCCCTCCTCCTTATCCTTCTCCTTCTCCTTCTCCTTCTCCTCCTCCACAACCACTACCACCTTGCTACTCTCATTATTTTTTTCTTCTTCGCTTCCCCTTTTTTTCTTCTTTTACGTCATCTTATTACTGTCTTTACTTCTATTTTTTCTTTTGTTTTCGTTTGACTTTTTTCTTCTACTCTTGTTGCCACTTGTACTCTTTCTTCTTCTGCTATTTCTTCTCATTTCCACTTTCTGCTTCCTCTTTTCTTGTTCTTACTCCTTCTAGCCTCGCCCTTTGCTTCACGCTAAATCAAAGAGTCAAGTTACAAAAAAAAACAGCGCAGTCTTTCTCACACTCTCGCCTCTTCAACCACTAGAAACTTCCTTTACTAATTCACTCAACAGCTCTTGCATGACCATTTGAAATTTAACGGCTGTGCATGATTGCGCATGATTGTTCTTAATCTCCGGCCCGACTGCGCCCGGGGACTCATTAAGAGAGAGTGGCTTTATTCGACGCGGATTCCCTTGGCGGAGGAGAATCGGGGAAGAGGCGAGGCTGCGATAGTCGGTCGGAAAGGGAGATGAGAGGAAAGGAGAGAACAAAGAACAACAATGAACAAAGGCGATGTGGGAGGATGCGTTGGTGTGAGTTAGGCCTTCTGGGTGAGGGAAAAGGACGAGGAAGTGAAAATGCACCGAATTTATTGCTGCAGATCATCAAAAATAGATCTCGCGATAGTTCGGTACGAAGGGAAATTATTTTCTGAATACCGGTTTTAGACTGAGGTTAGAACGGGCTAAAATGATTCTCCAATATATCAGAACTATATGGAGAAAAATAGGAACCAGGATAGATGGGTAGATAGATATACAGACAAAAGGGAAAAACCGATAACGAAATAAATTAACAGAAAGTAAAAGAGATTAAAGGAGACTAAATAAGGAGAAAAAAACAACATTTATATGCACAGTATCTTTCGTTTACTATGAGAACAGAAATTCAGAAAAATCGTATATTTATCTATGATTCCACGATATGTCTACGGATTTTCTCGTAATATTTCCCCTTGTCTAAACCGTAAACTTGAATAAAATGAGCTTTTATGAGTATATGATCGGATAGATATGACATTTTAAAAATTTAATGTCTTCCTCTGGGGCCTCTCTCTCCTTTCTTTTATTTTCATCTCGGCAATTCTCCTTCGTAGTTCCCATTACTGAAACTTCTATCTCATTCCCCTTGTATTCGTTTCCTTCGGAATTTCTTTACAATTTGCTCGGCTTTCCCGATGCATTTAAGAAAAATAAGAAAGATGACCAGATGTTTTCGTTTTCCTAAGCTCGCTGAACGAATAAAACTTCTATTGTTTCTATTTCCCTAAGCAGAAGGGAGAGTTGAAATGATACAGAAAGACGTTTTCAAGTTTTCTCTCTTTATTAAAATACCCTCTCCAGGATTTTATTTGTTAGTTTGTTTGCTTTTTGTTATTGCTTTGTATCATTTGTTATTCACCCTTATTGTTTATTTCTTCTTTCTTTTAAAGGTGGTGTTTTTAAAGGTTCTGATCGAAGTATCAAGCGCAGTGAAATGTTTATCATACTCAGAGATTCAAACAAGGGTAAAAAAAAAAAAAAAAAAAAAAAAAAAAAAAAAAAAAAAAAAAAAAAGGTGCCTCTTATCAGTATTTAGAAACGGACAGCACTCGGTTACACAAAGAGAGACACCGGCGTCACGCATAAAAGGCCTTTTGGTAAAGAAAGAGGTCTCTTACAACCCACCTCCTATTATGCAAAAGAACAGCAAGAACCCCCCCCAAAAAAAAAATTGCAACACCGTATTATTATAATAGCAATCGACGGTTTTCATTTACAAACGAACGTGAATCATAATAAATGTGGTAAGTATTGATATTGAGTTTATATTTGTTAGACATACATAATAGATGTGACTGTCTTTGACATGAATTCCTCGTGCATTTTGGTAAGATGATTCAGTTTTTATTCTTTTCATGTTTGAGAAGTGCCTTTCACCGTGCTGTTGTTATCCAATCATTTTATTTTGTCCAATAAAGCTGGATGCGTGGCGGTTGTCATGCAACATTTGGACTCTCCATGCAAATGATTCTTGAAGTAATGACTGGCGTTTGAATTTCCCATCAATTCTTGTTCACTTAAACGAAGAAGATGGAAAATAATAATAAAACAACAACAACAACAACAACATGATGATGATGATGATGATGATGATGATGATGATGATGATGAAGGAGAAGAAAAAGAAGAGGAGGAAAAAGAAGAAGAAGAAGAAGAAGAAAAGAGGAAGCAACAGAGGAAACAGCTATGTTAGGACTATCAAACGTATAATCCTTTATATCCTGTGTGTATGTGTATACTGTGACTGTGTAGATCTCTTTAAATAAAACACAATAAGACGTTTTATACTTAAATAAACATATCTACAATCCATATCTGTTCATTCTTCTACCTATAAGTCAACCTTCTGCCTGTCTGTTGATCTATCCATCGTGTATGCCTTTCACAAAGAGGTTTTGAAGCAGAAGCAGTGCATTTTATATAGAGAGAAATGAAGCTCTTTGGTCCACGAAAGAGAAAAGCGGTTGAGAATGAAGCTTTGATAAGAGAGCATTGAAAATTTTCCATTCAAATTATATTTGTTATGTAAAAATATAATTATCTGTAGCTCATTATTGTTATCATTATTGTTAGTTACTTTTATCATCGATAAATATAATCATCATCAAGATAATGATGTGTGTGTGTGTGTGTGTGTGTGTGTGTGTGTGTGTGTGTGTGTGTGTGTGTGTGTGTGTGTGTGTGTGTGTGTGTGTGCTGCTCAGCTGCTTTTAGTTCGCGTCGCCGGAGACAGGAAACGCACATCAGTAATACTTTATGACATCTACCAACACGAGGATGGAAAGTGGACAGAGTGACAGGTGTCACGCGGTCCTTTCAGTGGCAGGAGATCGCAAAAGACCATTTTAGTAACAGCGATGGTAGTCTCGTCTCACCGGTCCTTGGGAAATGGCGGATGGCATTTTCCCTTTTGCGAAGTTGCTTCTGAATGATAATCGAAGTGATTTATACTCTTTGCCAGCAGCATAGATTCTTGCATGCCATGTTCCCCACAATTAGAATTATAATCAGAAAATAAGTAACATTAAAAGTTGAATTTAAATCGTACAATTACCTCTGGAACCTAGACTATTTCTCTTCCTAGAAATGATTTCTTATAGTTATAAACTAAGACACACGATGAGTATGTAAGCCAGAACACTTATGCCTCGCTGTTATTTGCAAAACCCAAATAAACAATGGCTTAGGATGTATTACGTTCAATCACCAACACGAGCAACGGAATCCCAGCCATTGTCGCGTCATACCGCCTCCGCTAATGGTCCGAACATGACCTATTAGCTGGGCCATTAAGGTCCTGCATGATTGTCCCTAATCCCTGACCGGACTGCACCTGGGGGTTCATTAGACCGAGGGTTTATTCGCCGCGAATTGCCTCGCCGGGAAGGGAAGAATCGGGGAAGAGGCGAGGCGGCGATACCCCGGCGGAAGGGGAGATGGGAGGGAAGGAGAGAACAAAGAACAACAGTGAACAAAGCTTGGGTGCTGGAGGTGGTTGGGGGGGGGGGGGGGCTGTAGCCATAAAGGAGAGAGAAAGCAATCATAATAATGATAATGATAATTACTTTTGTAATTGTTGTCATTATACACGTTTGATATTCGTTTTGTCATTTAGAGATAATGATAATGAAAAAGGTAACAGCAATACCATCAGTGTAATATTCGCAATAATGATAATGATAATAAATAATAACAATAATATTAATGAAACTAATCATTATAATGATAATAACCCTAAGAAGAAGAGAAAGAAGAAAAAGGATGCTGAAGATTATGATAATGATAATGATAGTAATAATCATCATTCTGTAGTAATAATAATGATAATAATAATGATTATAACAATAATGGTAGTGCTAATAATAATAATAATAATAATAATAATAATAATAATAATAATGATAATAATAATAGTAATAATAATAATAATAATAATAATAATAATAATAATGATAATGAAAATGATGATAATGATTATTATCACCAATGATGAAATAATAATAATTATAACAATAATGATAATAATAATAATCATAATAATAATCATAATAATAATAATAATAATAACAATAATAATAATAATAATAATAATAATAATAATGATAATAATAATAATAAAAATAGTAATATTAATA
>NC_061825.1:31462602-31477602 GCF_019202785.1 Penaeus chinensis
TACGTCGAGAATCATAGCTAAAGATTCTCTAAGGGAAAAATGTAGGTACGTTTTTACTACAGTAAAAACATATATTTGTTCCTGCATGCAGTGACAATAGAAATCATTTCTCTTGAAATTATTGCTACCATATTCAACCTCATTCCAGTTATCAAAACCAATATTAGGTGTGATAACAGCGTCACCTCTATTAATTTTAATTGCGTCTAATGGCATTTGAATTACAGGGGAAAGTGAATGATACCAATTATATTCTTCATATATTGTGGACATTGTTGTGGAAATTAATTTTTGCCAGTGGACTGTGTCTTAGTTAGTTGTTTTAACCTAGTTGTTCAGATACGAGAAGGAAAGCCAAGCTGGGTGAGGGGGCTTTGGAGCAGTAATACAATGTGTGTGTGTTAAAAGATGAATAAGCATTGCAATATGTGAAGATAAACAGAGAGATACATATCTCCTTTTTAGCTTTTTCTTCTAGTTAAAACTTTATCCGTCTTTATTCTAGGCACAAAACAAGAAGGTGCTGTATGCCGGCAATCCATTAATTACAAGGTACAGACAAGAAAAACAAGGTAAAAAAGAAATACAATCCCGTCTCTTCTGTCCCATTAATCTTTTAACTTGAAAAACAGAACCCAGCGATCCTTATCACCAGAGAGGAGGTCTTAGGAGCGTCCTAAGATCTTCCTTGAAAAAAAAAAAAAAAAAAAAAACGTAACGAGAGCGAGTTTGAAAAATAAAACTACCGAAGACAGGATGTCTAAATCTACCAGACCAAGTGCGAATAAAAAAGTACAGTTCTACAAAGTTTCTGAAGAAAAAACATCAGCAAAAAGCCCTTGAGAAGCCTAGAGACCGTCCGCGAATTATGCGCTTCAGCTGACATCCATTTCACCTTGGCGCTCCAGAGGGAAGCAAAACGCCAATTTGTAACCCGGCTTTAACGAGCGCATTCCAAGGGGTTTCCTGCACGTGAGTAATCGTCGACTGGACTTTTCAAGTGGAGATTAAGTGCTGTCGCTAGGAATTTCCGTTAAACATATCTGGCACAGTCTATCCCTTTTCTAAGTTTCCCTAAAGTTTTTTTGTTTTGTTTTTGTCCAGTAAATAAAACGATTAATCACGTCCAAAAAAAAATATCTTAAGGACAGCTGAGTGTGACAAGTAACTTAAGCGTGACCTATTTTTCTCTTTTCATATACACAGAACGAAAAGAGTATAGTGAAATATAAGTATTCGTATTTGATATATAAACGAGTATGAAGTAACAGGTCATAACCATGAAGTATGAATTAAAGAAGATAATACTATTCGTCTACTATTTTTAAAAATCTGTTCGATGTGAGTGGCTTATTTTGTGATCGCGGAGTATTTTATTTCCCTCTCATCTTCAGTTTTATTTTTCTTCTCTTTTTTTCTCTCTCTCTTTGAAAGGCTTTTTACGAAGGCAAAACTATTTATTCTCATTTGCTGGGAGGGAAGTTCTCGGTCTTCTTTTATGTCTTTCCTTTCTCCTTCTTCACTTTTTTGCCTTCTTTTTCTTCACCTCAATTCCTTCTTTTTCTTCTCCAGCTTTCCCCACGTCTTTTCTTCTTCTTCAGTTTCTTTTCCTTTTGTTTCTCTTCATCTGCTTTTCTTTTCTAATCCCCTTCTTCTTCTCCTCCTTCTTCTTCTTCTCCTTCTTTTTCTCCTCCTCCTTCTTCTCCTTCTCCTCCTCTCCTCCTCCTTCTTCTCCTCCTCCTCCTCTCCTCCTTCTTCTTCTCCTTCTCCTCCTCTCCTCCTTCTTCTTCTCCTCCTCCTCCTCTCCTCCTTCTTGTTCTCCTTCTCCTCCTCTCCCTCCTTCCATAATTGACTAAACGTTTCGTGTTAAAGCCGATCGATTTGTATCATTACCATAACACATTTCAGCCTTGGTTCTCGCCGTCCAACTCCCTCAGGCCTCACTACTTACTGCTTCTCATTTCGGATAATTCCTTTTAAGCCTTTCTATTCCCTTAGCAGATTTGTGTGTGTGTATGTATGTATGTGTGTGTGTGTGTGTGTGTGTGTGTGTGTGTGTGTGTGTGTGTGTGTGTGTGTGTGTGTGTGTGTGTGTGTGTGTTGCAGCGACCGCTTAAACCGTAGAACCAGACGCATGGGACAGGTACTTTTGTAAACAACGTCCGGGCTTAGTAAATCGCCTCCATGGGACAGTTTCTCGGGATTTCTCACCCTAAGGCATGTTTGTTTCCCCCTTTGTTTACTTCAGTGATTATATTAGTTGTTCAGCGGTTCAGCTTGTCTTGGATTTCAGGCCTTTGTGACACGGACGCCTTGACCATACGACTGAAATATGAGACCGTACCAAAACAAGGCTCGGACACGGCTTTTCCTTTTCTCTTTCCTCTCATTCTTATTCCCCTCCTTCGCTGTCTTTACCTTCTTATTCGTGTCTTTCTTTCTTTTTTTCTTTTTCTTTGCTTTTTTCTCCTCTTTCTTCACCTCTTTCTCCTATTTTATCTTTCTCTTCCTTCTTCTCGCCTTTTTTTATTTTCCTTCATCTTCTCGTGTTTTTTATTGTTTTTTGTGTGTGTCTTTCTTACCCTACTTGTCCTTCTTCTTCTTTTTCTTCCCTGTCATCGTCTTCGCCTTTCGCCATCATCCCCATCTTCTTATTTCTTCAACTTCTCCTCTTTCTTCCCCTTCTCCTTTTTTTTTCATTCTTCCGCTTCTGCTTCCGCGTCTTCGTTATCTTCATTTTTCTTCCATCTAATCTTTCCTTTTATGTTTCAGGGACATTTTTACGAAGAGAAAATTACGTTTGCGGACGAAGACTTCATAACAAAAGAGGCGTTCAAGAAAAACAGGAAAACGATGTGAAGAGGAAAAGGGAGAAAAAATAGAAAGAAACGAATTTATACACAGGAGACAAGATAAAAATAAAAGAAGGGAAAGAGGAAAGAAAACGAAAAAAAGGGAAAAAGGTTTTAGACGAAGACAGTGAAGAAAGGAGGAAAAATTTATGAGAGAAAATCAGTTTCATCATTTGCAATAATAATAATCATGGTAATGATAATGATTTGTTTGTTTTTATCAGCATATTTAATACTAGTATTATCATCATTGTCATTATTATAAGTCTTATTATTATTGTCGTCATCATTATCATTTTCAGTATTATCATTATTACTATTATTATTGCTGTCATTATCACTAT
Source organism: Penaeus chinensis (assembly GCF_019202785.1). Classification (NCBI taxonomy): domain Eukaryota; kingdom Metazoa; phylum Arthropoda; class Malacostraca; order Decapoda; family Penaeidae; genus Penaeus; species Penaeus chinensis. The sequence continues at coordinate 31,465,799 of NC_061825.1, forward strand.
TGTTATTATCATTACTGTTACTATTTCTTACCATTATTATCATTATTATTATCATTACTAGCGATATATTCATAATTGTCATTACTATTATTAGTAGTGGTATTATCATCATTGCTTTTATTATTGTCATCGTTCTTATTAACATTGCTGTAATGATAATAACTATGATAAGGATGATAATCTTAAATTAATAATAATGATAATGATAATAATAACAACAATGGTTATGATAATGATAATGAAGATGTGGGTAATATAATGGTAATGATAATGGTAATGCTAGGTATAATGATAATAATTATAGTTATTATAATAATAATTATTATTATTATTATTATTATTGTTGTTGTTATTACTATTATCATTATTATAATCATTATCATTATCATGATAATAATGATAATAATCATTATAACGGCAATAATAACAATTATAATAATGATAACAATGATAATGATAATGATACTGATAATAATAATGATAAAAATAGTAATAATAACGGTAATAATCATAATATCATTAATATGAAAAAATAATAATAGCAATAATAATAATAATAATAAAAATAATAATAATAATAATAATAATAATAATAATAATAATAATAACAATGATTATAATAATAATGATAATGATGCTAAATATTAATAGCAATACTAATGATAGCAATAAAAATGGTGATGATGATAATGGAGAGGATAAAATTGATGAAATTTGTAGTATTAATAACATTGGTAACAAAGGTAATGTTGAAACTACTAGTAATAATAATGATGATAATAATGATGACAATGACAGTGATAATAATAGAAATAATGATAATTATTTGATGATGATGATGATGATGAGGAGGAGGAGGATAGTAATAACGACAATGATAATCATAATAATGATAGTGATATTTTGATAGTAATAGTAGTAATATTGATGATAATGTTGATGATGATGATAAGAACAGTATTTTGATTATTTGCAACTAAAACAGTAGTAATAATAAGAATAATAATAATAAGAAGAAGAAGAATAGTAATCATACGGTGAGTCACAGAAGAGGAGGTCACGATTTAGCTGACGAATTGGAGATCATATGACAGAAGTGTACACACACACACGACACACACACGTTTACAAATCTCTACGCGCGTGTGTGTGTGTGTGTGTGTGTGCGTGTGCGTGTGCGTGGTGGGTTTGTGTCTGTGTTTGTGTGGGTTTGTGTGTCTGTGTGTGTGTGAGTGTGTGTGTGTGTGTGTGTGTGTGTGTGTGTGTGTGTGTGTGTGTGTGTGTGTGTGTGTGTGTGTGTGTGTGTGTGTGTGTGTGTGTGTGTTTTTGTGAGTCATTCTGCACATATCTTACAATCACAAATCTATATATATCAAATCTAGTATATGTACAAAAGCCGAATAGAAAATAAAATTAAAAAAACATACTCGTAAAAGCACAAACACGGGCCATTTTCAAACAAAAACATAAACAAGGCAATACATACACACGTGCCCACGCATATACACAGCCAAACACACGTACACACATACTTGGCTGTAACGTGTTTCCGCCTCGGTACCTTCGAAATCTTTTTTTTCTCTCTCTTTTTTTCTTTCTTTCAAAAACAAAACTCTAGCGCGCAAGGAAAGCGAGAAGCAATAAGACTCGGGAACAAAGACATCTTCGGGCAAGTTTCTGAAGGTGACATTTTTTTTTTCTCTCTTTTTTTACGAAAATAAAATCAGAAAAGAAAAGAGGAAAAGAACGATATATTTTTTTCTTCTGCTTCTTCTGCTCCATTTTTTTTTTTTTTTTTTTTTTTGTCTTTGTCTTTTGTTTTTGTTTCGTTTCTGCTTTAAGATAGCTTCCAAGCATTTTTTTTTTTTTTTCCTTAACGTTTTAACAATTTCATTCCCCAACTGTTTCCTTCGTGACCTTTTCTCTTCCTCGTTTTATCTTTGGTTGCTTTGTTTCCTCTTCGCTATCGTCGTTTCCTTTTATTACCTTCTTTTGCTTCTGGTTCTGTTTGTATGTTGACTTATATCATCATTATTTTCATATTTATTTTTAGTATTATTATCATCGTTATTATTAGTAGTAGTAGTAATATTATCGTCGTCATTACTATCATTATTATCATCATCATCAGTTCTTATCATTATCATCTTAATTTTCACTATTACTACTATTAGCATTAGCATTATTATTATGATGATGATGATGATTATTATTATCGTTATTATTATTAGTATTAGTATAAGTATTAGTATTAGTATTAGTATTGCCATTATTATTATCATTATTATTGTCATTGTTATTATCATTATTATTATAACTATTATTATTATTATTATTATTATCATTATTATTATTATTAATTATTATTATTATTATTATTATTATTATTATTATTATTATTATCATTGTTATTGTTATTATTATTATTATTATTATTATTATTATTACTATTGTCATTATTTGCATCATCATTGTAACCATTGCCATCACCTTTATTAATATCAACATCATTAATATCAACATCATTATCCTCTTATTTGATCTGTCATTATGATCATCATAGCATATCATTTTCACTACAATCACAATTACCATTTCTTCCTGACTTACCTTCCTTTTCCTCTCCTCCTCCTCTCCCTTCTTCCATTTTCCTTTCCCTTATTTTATTAAATTATTTCTTAGGCAACATATTCCTTCTTATTATTCTTATTCTTATTCTGAACAAAAAAAAAAAAAAAAAAAAAAAAAAAAAAAAAAAAAAAAAAAAGTTAGACAAAATATTCCTTCTTCTTCTTCTTCTTCTGAACAAAACCAAAAAAAAGTTCACGCTTGTTCACACTTCCTGCCACTGTTGCCGAGACAACGTCATGTACAAATTAGAGAAATGTCACTTCATATAACTCAGTTTCCTCTTTCAAAGATGAATTTCTTTACGTTCAGGAAGTGGAGAGAAGAGGAGAGAAATGTGTGACTTGCAGGGATTGCTAAAGTTGAAATGAATGTCGCAGTTTGCGATTCGGAAATTGGAGTAGAGTGGGTGGGTGATAACGGATGTGAAATATATATATACGAGTATGTATTCATGTGTATGTATATATGTGTGTGTGTGTGTGTGTGTGTGTGTGTGTGTGTGTGTGTGTGTGTGTGTGTGTGTGTATGTGTGTGTGTGTACAGTACACGCACACACCTATACCCACACTCACCCACACACACACACACACACACACACACACACACACACACACATATATATATATATATATATATATATATATATGTATACACACATATATACATACATTTACATATACATATATGTAAATGACCTTTACATATACATATATGTATAAAAATAAAAACAATTTTCTATAATGGTATAATCTTTGAAAACTAGCTTAATAGGTTTAAGCTAAATTTTGCCAAAACATGGTGCTAGGAGAATAATGATAATAATAATAAGTCATTAAAACATTTATTAATTTACCTAAATTCTCGAATAATGTTGTTTTTTTATGTATCAAAAAGATTTCATTATAATAAATTGAGGTAAAGAGTCTGACATTATAGCAAAATACCTGATTAGAAAACTTGACTTGCTACACTTTGGAAAAAAAAATGGAATTTCTGAACGATATTTTTAGAATATTTTCATCGTATTTTTTGCAAGCATGGAAAGTTTTTGCTTGCCATGTGGTCACGTGCTACGCAGATTATATTAGCATGCAATAATGAAGCCATAAACAACGAAATTAATCATTTCTACGGGAAGAATAACAAGAAATGTGCGTTGAACATTAATGATTTTTGAACGAAAGCCTTTGAAACAACCTCATACCACCTTCTCGCGTACTATACTTTGCCTTATAATTTAGGACGGAGATTCGTTATAATCAGATATGATACTAATGGGAAGGCGAGGTTCAATTTTGAAATTACAGTTAATTTCGTTTTGGGATTATGAGGCTACTAAGCTTGAGATTCGGATGACGTCACAGCTTGTACTTGCCTATTCTTACCATCATTATCACCAATATCTGTATCATTGTTGTCGTTTTTGTTCTTATTACTACCTTTATCGGTATTTGTAATAGTATTATTATCATTAACACTAGCAGATTAGCCAAACTTCACAACACGTTACCTCTTTCCTCCTTCCTCCTTCCTCCTTCCTCCTTCCTCCTTCCTCCTTCTCCTTCCTCCTTCCTCCTTCCTCCTTCCTCCTTCCTCCTTCCTCCTTCCTCCTTCCTCCTTCCTCCTTCCTCCTTCCTCCTTCCTCCTTCCTCCTTCCTCCTTCTCCTTCCTCCTTCCTCCTTCCTCCTTCCTCCTTCCTCCTTCCTCCTTCCTCCTTCCTCCTTCCTCCTTCCTCCTTCTCCCTTCCTCCTTCCTCCTTCCTCCTTCTCCCTTCCTCCTTCCTCCTTCCTCCTTCTCCCTTCCTCCTTCCTCCTTCCTCCTTCCTCCTTCCTCCTTCCTCCTTCCTCCTTCCTCCTTCCTCCTTCCTCCTTCCTCCTTCCTCCTTCCTCCTTCCTCCTTCCTCCTTCTCCTTCCTCCTTCCTCCTTCCTCCTTCCTCCTTCCTCCTTCCTCCTTCCTCCTTCCTCCTTCCTCCTTCCTCCTTCCTCCTTCCTCCTTCCTCCTTCCTCCTTCCTCCTTCCTCCTTCCTCCTTCCTCCTTCCTCCTTCCTCCTTCCTCCTTCCTCCTTCCTCCTTCCTCCTTCCTCCTTCCTCCTTCCTCCTTCTCCTTCCTCCTTCCTCCTTCCTCCTTCCTCCTTCTCCCTTCCTCCTTCCTCCTTCCTCCTTCCTCCTTCCTCCTTCCTCCTTCCTCCTTCCTCCTTCCTCCTTCCTCCTTCCTCCTTCCTCCTTCCTCCTTCCTCCTTCCTCCTTCCTCCTTCCTCCCTCCTCCTTCCTCCTTCCTCCTTCCTCCTTCCTCCTTCCTCCTTCCTCCTTCCTCCTTCCTCCTTCCTCCTTCCTCCTTCCTCCTTCCTCCTTCCTCCTTCCTCCTTCTCCTTCCTCCTTCCTCCTTCCTCCTTCCTCCTTCCTCCTTCCTCCTTCCTCCTTCCTCCTTCCTCCTTCCTCCTTCCTCCTTCCTCCTTCCTCCTTCCTCCTTCCTCCTTCCTCCTTCCTCCTTCCTCCTTCCTCCTTCCTCCTTCCTCCTTCCTCCTTCCTCCTTCCTCCTTCCTCCTTCCTCCTTCCTCCTTCCTCCTTCCTCCTTCCTCCTTCCTCCTTCCTCCTTCCTCCTTCTCCCTTCCTCCTTCCTCCTTCCTCCTTCCTCCTTCCTCCTTCCTCCTTCTCCTTCCTCCTTCCTCCTTCCTCCTTCCTCCGTTCCTCCTTCCTCCTTCCTCCTTCCTCCTTCCTCCTTCTCCCTTCCTCCTTCCTCCTTCCTCCTTCCTCCTTCCTCCTTCTCCCTTCCTCCTTCCTCCTTCCTCCTTCCTCCTTCCTCCTTCCTCCTTCCTCCTTCCTCGTTCCTCGTTCCTCGTTCCTCGTTCCTCCTTCCTCCTTCCTCCTTCCTCCTTCCTCCTTCCTCGTTCCTCCCTTCCTCCTTCCTCCTTCCTCCTTCCTCCTTCCTCCTTCCTCCTTCCTCCTTCCTCCTTCCTTTCTTTCCCCTCACCCTCATCTTCCTTCCCTCATACATGTCATCCTCTCCCTCCCTTCCTCTTCCCTTGCCCTTCACCCTTCATTCCTTCTTCTCCCCTCTCCTTTCCTCCCCTGTTTTTACCTCACTTTCCACCCATTCTCATTTCTCTCTTGTTTTTTTCCTTCTCTCCATTGCTTTTCCTTTTAATTCCCTTTTGTCGCCTTCTTTCTCGTCTTGTCTGCATTTTCTGTTCGCTTAACCAACCTTTGTGCTTTTCTGTTCCTGCGACATAAATCTTGAAGGACTGAATTGTGCTTCATTGACTGAGGGAAAATGTGTAAGAGAGAGAGAGAGAGAGACATATGAAATATGGAAAGTTGAAGTGGAGAGACTGAGAGGGTGAGGTGGCAGGGAGAAAGAGAGAGGTAGATAGATAGAGAGAGAGAGAGAGAGAGAGAGAGAGAGAGAGAGAGAGAGAGAGAGAGAGAGAGAGAGAGAGAGAGAGAGAGAGAGGGGGGGGGGGGGGGGGGGGGGAGAGAGAGAGAGAGACAGACAGACAGACAGACAGACAAACAGAGAGAGAGAGAGAGAGAGAGAGAAAGAGAGAGAAAAAGAGAGAGAGAGAGAGAGAGAGAGAGAGAGAGAGAGAGAGAGAGAGAGAGAGAGAGAGAGAGAGAGAGAGTGAAAAAGAGACAGAAAAAGAGACTGAGATAGACATACAGAAAGACACGCAATGACAGAAACAAACACAGAAATATAAACTGGGACACACCGACAGACACACAGGCACACAGAGAAAAAGACAGACAGCCAGACAAACAAACAGAGAAACATACACACAGACAAACAAACAAACATGTGTCTATACGACCATACGTCAATGGCCGGAAGACAAACGTATCCCTCCTCACCAGACTCCCCAATCAAAATAAAAAGTGTAACGGGCAACCCTCACACCGAAAACTTTATACAGGCATCGCGAACCCCGCTGCATTAAACCGAGATCATCAGCGCTCCCTGCAAACGCGTGTGGGTTCAAATGCACTGAATTATGCTGAGAAGTAAATGTAATTAGTCCATTGCATCCTACTCACCGCTCACTAATTAGCGTGGAATTAGAGCGAAATGAGCAGGCTTTGATTGGTCACTTTTTGGCTGCCGTTGTAAATGCATTATAATCGTTAGTATCATTACTGGTATTGGGTATTGTCAGTACTGGTATTGTTGTTATTGTTGTTTTTCTTATTTTTCTTCAACTCTTCTTGGTATAATCGTTTTATCATCGTCATTGATATTGTTAGCAATATCCATGCTGTTGATGATGTTGCTACTAATGTTATTATTATCATTATCATTGTTGTTCTTGCTGTTGTTGTTAAAATCCGTATCACGACTATTGATATTGTTGTCCATAATTCTCATAGTTTTTATTATCATAATTGATCATATTATTCATAATCATCATCGTTATGATTATATTACTAGTAGTAGTAATAATAGTAATGTTAGCATTACTATTGTTATTATGTTTACTATCATTATCATTATCATTAATATCATTATCTTTGTTATCATTATTATTATTACTATTGTTTTTACTATTAACATCGTTATTATTATTTGCATTATCATCTGTACTTTCCTTGTCATTGTTATTATCAATATTACTATTAGCATTATAATTATCATAATCATTATTTTTTGCTATTATCATTATTATCAATATCATTATTATTGTTATTACTATCATTTCCACCATCGTCATCATCATCATCGTAATTATCATTACTCCTATTATAAGTATCACGATCAGTATCATTATCATTACTACCATTAACATTATTATCATTACTGTCATAACCATAATTTTCATCATTATCACCATCTTTATCAACTTCATCATTATCCTTCTCATCATCATCATTGTCGCCATGGTTCTCACCATCATTATCAACATCGCTATCCTCACCATTATCATTATCCTCATTGTCGGCATCTTCACCATTATCATCATCACCGTTTTTAACAATATTATCTACCATCATTATTCGTAGCAGTAGGTATAGGAGTAGTAATAGCAGTTTACATGTATACTTCTCTTTCACTCACTTTCTCCCCCTTTCTTCCATCTGTCCCTCACTCCTTTTCTCTTTCTCCTCATCCTCCTCCTCCCTTCCTCCTTCCCCACCCTTCTTCTTCTCCTTGCTTGAAGAAACCCAGTTGCAAAACAAAGCCTCTTGCCAGAGCGGGCGCATATCCATATTTTACCTTCACTACGGAAAATGAAGTTCCTCGGAAGATGCCGTGTTGCTTGCCTCCCCTTGCCTTCCCTCTTTGCCTGCCTGCCTGCCTGCCTCCCTTGTCTCCTTGCCTACCTGCCTGCCTTGCCTCTTTGGTGTAATGAGCCTGCAAGGATAAGTCTTCATTAGAAATCTCTGGAAAAGCGCGATGCCTTCTTTTGAGGAAAAGCTGCAGATCCATCTCGACAAAACGAGCCGACATGGGGGGGGCAAAACGCCGCTTTGCAACCTGGAATTAATTTACGTATTTCGAGATTGCTGCTTTTGGTGTGCGTTCGTCTAGATTTTCTTTTTCTTTTTCTTCTTTCGAGAAGAGGGGAGGGGAGTGGTGAATATTGCAGGCGTCGGGAGTTTCTGTTCAACAGTCAAACTCTTTTTAATGTAAACCAATTATGGTGGTTGAGGAAATTACAGATTTCATATACTGTAATGGCGTCAAGAGTATACATAAAATCTAATATTGAAAAAAAAAAGACACTGCAATGCAAAAACATGATTTATCTTCGTTTTCTAAATGCCTGGATGAAAAATAACACCCCCATGATAAAAAAAAGATCGACCTTGTTATCAAGACATTAAAAAAAGTGAAAAATGACGTCACTTTTCACGAACTGATATTTTCTTCATTAAATTGTTCCTTTGTCTTTTAAACTGTTGATGGTTAATCTTTAAACATGCATTAAACAGGGATAAAAAAAAAAAAGGAAGGAAGGAAAAAGGAAGAAAGGTGGAAAAGAAATACTGAAGGAGGGAAAAGGGAGAAGAACAAATCAATATAGAAGGTAAAAGGGGGAGGGAAAGCGACGGGAGAAAAGGAGGAGAAAGAAGAGGACTGGAAAGTAAAATGGAAGTGAAATAGGAAATATACCAATGAGGGATCTATCTATCTATCCATCTATCTATCTATCTATCTATCTATCTATCTCTCTATCTATATACATATATTCCTGTCTGTCTTTTTATCTTTCCTCACTCTCTCTCTCTCTCTCTCTCTCTCTCTCTCTCTCTCTCTCTCTCTCTCTCTCTCTCTCTCTCTCTCTCTCTCTCTCTCTCTCTCTCTCTCTGCATATATTGACATTTCCATATATAATAATTCATAACAGAGTGACCAGATTTCGAAATCTCGGGCTTTACTAAACCCAATCTGTCTGTGACTTGATTTTTCAACTCTGCAACTCCACAAGACTGTTATTCCCACGAAGTTCGGAGTTCAGTGATTTTGAAACTGAAAGTTGGAACCTGACTTTCTGAAATACTAAAGTTACAAACTATTGCAATCGTGTGATCTATGATTTTAATATATGGAGTTCGGAATAAGTGGAGTGAATCCTCGAAATTCTAAGGACTTGCTACTGTGTATCTCGCCTTGCACGCTCATTCTCTACCCCCCCCCCCCCCATCACTCTCTCTTTCTCTGTGCATTATATATCTTTTTATTTATCTGTCTATCTATATATTTATATTTATCTATCTACCTATATATCAGTCTATCTATATACATACATTTATATCTATCTGTGTATCTATATATCTGTATATATATAAATATATATATATATATATATATATATATATAAATATATATATATATATATATATATATATATATATATATATGTATGGGTTTGTGTGTGTGTGTGTGTGTGACTGTGTGTGTGTGTGTGTGTGTGTGTGTGTGTGTGTGTGTGTGTGTGTGTGTGTGTGTGTATGTGTATATATATACATATATATGTATGTATGTATGTATGTATGTATGTATGTATGTATGTATGTATGTATGTATGTATGTATGTATGTATGTATGTATGTATGTATGTAAGTATGTATCATTTACTGATATATATTTCTCTATCTGTTATATATCTCGAAATGAGATATACCATAGGCAGGGTGACATCAAGGCAGGGTGTGTGGCAAAGAGTAGGTGGAGCAAATTCAGGGGACTTATGCATTCTGTCCCCTGTGGCCTTAGGGGCTAGAACTTGGACCACTGGGGCAACTTGTCGTGAGGATTAAGAGTAGATGTTACTTGACTCCATATTATGTAAAATTTTATACCCATATATATGGGCATATATGTATCTATCTGTCAATCTATATTTATGTATATGTACATATATGTATATATATATATATATATATATATATATATATTACATACATACATATATATATATGTATTTATGTATTTATATATGTAGGTGTATATGTGTGTGTCTTTGTGTGGGTGTGTGTGTGTGCGTGTGTGTGTGTGTGTGTGTGTGTGTGTTTGTGTGTGTGTGTGTGTGTGTGTGTGTATATATGTATATACGAGAGGCGCTTATTAAAGATTTCCCCTGACCTACTTCCCACGGACGTACAGTCAAAAAAAAAAAAATCATAACCCTTTACACAAACTAATATGAAAAATCAATGAGGAGTTGTTGAACACCGAGGCGAGCCAATTAAACACCGTAATCCCAGAAATGTAGGTTTAGGATACGGTACCATTATTATGTATGTGCTGCAGTCATTAAAAATAGTAAAACATAAGTTTGATTGTCTATATGCGAAATAACAAAGAAATAGAATAACATCGAGTGGCAACATATACACAAAAAAAAAGACACGGAAAAGTAAAGAGCAGCGCAATTAATAACCAAGAGATGGCGCTGACAGAGGATTTTCCTTGAAGTATATGTTTTCTGCAGTTGTTTAGAGTTAAGGAAGAGATGGATATTTGCTGAACTTCTAAGAGAACACTGTTGTAGAAAGTTTATCTAATAGTTTATTTCTATAAAAGGCTGCACATATATACACCCTTATTTGGATAAACAAAAGCTGTATCAAAGGGTTAAATCTCTCCTACAGTCTCCATTTTCTGTGATTTCATGCTTATCCTTCCCGGAAAAGGAGAAGCAAGTCGAATTCAGTTTTCAATCACGTTGTTTATGTATAGGAAACATTTTGAAATATCTTTTTGCACGATGCCTATCTCAAAATTATATCGTTCTTAAATATGGAAAAGTCAGAATCTGGTATTCGTCTTTTCCTGAGTGGTCATGGCTTCCAGTGTTATTTTTCATGTTTATTTCTGTGCAACTTGTATGGTGAAGTTCAACTGTTAACATGGATTTCTTTTTATTTCTTCTTTAACATTAGAATGTGATGATTAAAATGAAATAATACAGGTTTATAATTTCGATCTGTACTCACTCCCTCTGGCGCTAAAACGGCCTCCAAACGGCTTGGATGTCAATAGTTCCGTCGCCATCTCTTGCCCTTCATCGCTGCGCAGCCTTTCCCATACGTACCATCCATTCTGGAGAACACTAAATCGAATGCGAGGACTTTCCCTGGGTATGTGCCAAAAAAAAAATGTCTAATTATGTACGATGGGATTTAAATCTGGTGATTTATGGCGGTGTGACAACACAACAATCTCTGGGTGTTGCCGGAATCACGCCTTCACCATATTTGCTGTGTGAATAAGTCTGTTATCCTGAACTAGAAAAAAGTTCTGGTTCGGTTCGCTTTACATTATACCCATGTATACTGATAACTGTTTGATCATTTAATATATTAAACGGGTATTTAATGAAAATGAATATGTTTTGTTCTTATTCGCCATCTAAGTCATGATGAAAGTAAAAAAATGCAATACATTTATTTTAGATAATAAGAGATAATTTAAAAAATAATCCATGGTCATCGAAACGCACGCTCCAAATATTTGATTCATTATTCTGTGAACTCCTCACTTGTAGAAGTCCGCAGGGTGCAACCATGAAGTGACTTCAGAAATGAGTGTCTCATCATCTTGACTTCATGGACGGAAAGAGGTGAAAATCAGATGGTGCAAGGTCAGGAAAATAAGGAGGATGAGGAAGGATGTCGTGGCCACAGGACCGCGCTTCCATCTGGGTAATGTGAGAGTTGTGGACATGGTTTGGGAG
>NC_061825.1:31495102-31497602 GCF_019202785.1 Penaeus chinensis
AATAATAATAATAATAATAATAATAATAATAATAATAATAATTATAAGGATAAGGATAATAATGATAAATAACAATGATAACAATAATAATTGTAATAATAGTTATATAATAAGAATACTACTACTACTACTACTAATAATAATAATAATAATAATAATAATAATAATAGCAATAATAGTAATGACATTGATAATAATCATAATAGTAACAATGAAAATAGAGATTAAATAAAAAAAAAACAGTAATGATAATAATAGTAATAATGATAACATTAATAATGATAATAATGATAATAATAATAATTATAGTAATAACAATAACAATAATAATAATGATGATAATAGTAATAATAATAATGATAATAATAATAATAATAATAATAATAATAATAATAATAATAATAAAAATAATAATAATAACAATATTAATGATAATAGTAGTAGTAGTAGTAATAATAATAAATAATAATAATGATAATAATAATAATAATAATAATAATAATAATAATAATAAAAACAATAATGATAATAACAGTAACACTGTAATGATAATGATAAAAAACAGCAATCTCAAAAAAATAAATGACAAACGAACGTAAACGCAGAGCAAATTTTATTACTGTCGATGCAATAATCTTTTTACATAAATTATTCAAATGCTAATAAAATATGAAGTATTCTTGTAAAAGTTTTATCACTAGATGAAAATAGTTACGATGGAAATGTGTATCGAGGTGTGTGGGCCGGTATTTTGTTGTTACTATTATTTTGTTTGTTTTTGTTTTTGTTATTATTCTTGTTATTATTATTATTATTATCATTATTATTATTATTATTGTTACTAATAACTTTTACCATCATTATTAATAATTACTACTATCCTTATCCTTATCATTATCATTATCATTATCATTATCATTATCACTATCACTATCATTATCATTATCATTATCATTATCATTACCATTACCATTATCATTACCATTATCATTATCTTCATCATCATCATCATCATTTTCATTAACATTATCATTATCATCATCATCAGCAGCAGCAGCAAAATCATTATCCTCATTATTATTATCATTACTGTTATTGTTAATAATTACATAGTTGTATAAATGTGGGAGAGAAAGTTAAAGTTCAGGGGGTCCCGTGATATACAAGGTTACCGGGTTGTATATTTGCCTTGACGTCGTAGGCTGCTGACGCTCTGAAAGGTTGAAGTAGTAGTGCTTGGAAAAAAAAAATCTATACTTTTTGGTGGGACCTCCTCTGATTCCTCCATTACTAAAAAAAAAAAATAAAAAAAAATAAAAAAATAAAAAAAAATCATTATTACTATGATAACGATGATGATGATGGTGATGACGATGATGATGATGATGATGATGATGACGATGAAGATGATGATGGTGATGATATAATAGTACCAATAATGATGATAATAACAACAACAACAATAATAACAACAACAACAACAACAACAATAATAATAATAATAATAATAATAATAATAATAATAATAATGATGATGATAATGATGATGATGACGATGAAGATGATGATGGTGATGATATAATAGTACCAATAATAATGATAATAACAACAACAACAATAACAACAACAACAACAACAACAATAATAATAATAATAATAATAATAATGATGATGATAATGATTGATGATGATGATGATGATAAGAATAATAATAGTTTTATTAATAATATTAAAAATAATAATACCAATAATGATAACAATAATAATAATGACAATAATAATAATAACAATAACAATAATGATAATAATAACGATAATAATAATAATAACATCAAAATACTTGTCTAACTTCCCTCTCCGTGTCCCACCTTACTTCCTGGTTCCTTCTCTCCAATCTCTCTTCGTATTTCAAGCACCTCGCCGTCGACGCCCATCTAGAGGCTGCTCTTGAACTCCTACAGTTTGTGTGTTCTCTTTTGCGAAAGACGTGAAGCCGGAATGCCCGCTTCTTCGTGTTTGCGATTAGTGATTATATTCTGGGAAGTTTGCCTTTGAGGAGATCTGCTGGATTCAGTTGCCCGTTTGAGATTATTCCAAGATCTGTTCAGAAGAAGAAAAAGAAGAAGGAGAGGTAGAGGAAGAAATGAGAAAAAAAAGGAAAGAGAAAAGAAAAATAGATAGACAAAGGAAATCAAAGAAAAGAAAAGAAAACATGAAAGAAATATAAAAAGAAGGAGAAAAAGAAAATGAAAAAGAAAAGGAAAAAGAAAAAGAAAAAAAAGGAGAAAGGAAGAAGAAAAACATGAAAGAAAAACAAAATAAGAAGAAAGACGCCGACTAAGACTAAGAATAAGAATAATAGGAAGGAAAAATAGGAGAAGTTGATAGTAATGATCTTTGTAGTAGTTCACTAATTACTTATCCGCATGTAGAGCGTTTACCTCATTCTGTAGTGTTCTTATTTGTGTTTGATAATGTCATTGGCGACGCAGTCATGTTA
>NC_061825.1:31510102-31522602 GCF_019202785.1 Penaeus chinensis
CTCATAAAATTCGTGCCACATAATCTCAAAGCTTATATAAACATGGAGCCTCAAACAAGAAGGGAAGAAATATGAAAACAAAATTAGGCCTATGTTAATACCATCACTAGCTGGTGCTTCGTTATATGCTCTGTTTTAATAGGCTTACCACAATATTCGCTTTAGCTGGGATGTGAATAAGTTTCCGGGATAATTTTTCTATTTTTTTTTCTTTTTTTTTTTCTTTTTTTTTTTTGGATATGTAACAACAGAGAATAAATAATCATTTTTAAAATCTAATTTTACAAAAGAACGAAATTTGGTATCAAATCCAGAATCCGCATTAATTGAGTGTCGGCGTATAATCAAACGTTGCATTTCTTTATAAACATGAATAAATAAATAAATAAAACATTAGAGAATAAGGAATTAATCATAACAAACACTGATATGAAGACCCTATCATTATATAGTCACAAGATAACGATCAATCATTATGCAGCTCCTCAAACAACGATCCTGATATCAGCTTCTTAATTGCAGTTATTAAGGCCCGTTGTGGGGCATTCGGAGGGATTAGGAACAGGAGTTTGCGAAGATACCTATATAAAATGCGTGTGTGTGTGTGTGTGTGTGTGTGTGTGTGTGTGTGTGTGTGTGTGTGTCTGTGTGTAAAATATATATATATATATATATATATATATATATATATATATATATATTATATATAATACACACACACACACACACACACACACACACACACACACAAATATATATATATATATATATATATATATATATATATATATTCATATATATATATATATATATATATATATATATATGCAATATATGTGTGTGTGTGTGTGTGAGTGCGCGCGTGTGTGTGTGTGTGTGTGTGTGTGTGTGTGTGTGTGTGTGTGTGTGTGTGTGTGTGTGTGATATATATATATATATATATATATATATATATATATATATATATATATATATATATTTATATCTATATATAAATATATATATGTGTGTGTGTGTGTGTGTGTGTGTGTGTGTATACAATATACAAAATAGACTCACACACAGCAAGCTGAAAGAGAGTCAGGGATTGAGACAGAGGCAGAGAAGCGCAGAGCCAGCGAGCCAGAACACTAAGGAGAAGATTGAGGAGACCTGTTCACGGAGGAACCCTTCCATTTGCGGCTTTTTGTTCCGCCGCCAAGGACCTACCCGCCCGGGGTGCAAGAAGGCCGCTGATTGGCTGCCGGGTCGCGTGACGTCACAAAAGGTCCCGACGAACAAAACCCGCTGCACAAAGGCCACGGAGCAACCGCAGGACACGCGTCGAATGCGGGTTTTATGCCGAGCTCCACTCATACCTTAAAATGCACTTTCTGGTCCTCTTTGTGGCAAAAAGCTCCCTAATTGCAGCTGCTGCTCGAGTCTAAAGGGGCGACGGAGGCCGCGCGAGGGGAATGAATGGGTGAAGTGCAAGAGCTCAGTCTCTCTCTCTCTTTTCATTTCCGTTTCCTTGTAATCTTTGCTTGTTGCTGTTTGTTGCATTCTTGTATTGACAAGGCTGTCGTTCTGTTGTTATTGCCTTTGTTGTTATCATTCACTGTGTTTTTCATTGAAGAACTTCGGTTTCTCTGAGGCAGAAATATAATATTAAAAAAAAGACAGGAGATAAATAGATGGAGACGTAAATAGAATGTGATGCGATAAATGAAGTAGATGAATAGAATAACATAATTAGGAATTACTGGTGATCTGTAAATATGAAGGAATTTAGGAAGTTAGACGCCAATCGTATCAGAAACACTCTAAGTTAGAACGAAGTGTTGTTTATTGCTTATTAGTGTCTCCAATGTGATATGATAATGTTCAAATAATAAGCGATTTAGGGAATAGATGAAATATTAAGAAATAAGTGAATAAAAAAAGAATAAAAAGTAATAGGTAAAACAGAAAAAAGTTTGTCATGTGAGGAAGAAGAAAAAAATATTTTTCATTCTCCACGCGTATTTTCACCCTAGTTGGACAATACACGTTTCAGCATAATTAATTTGCATAAAGGTGTTATGTGCGTAGGTGATTTACTCGAGACCAAGCAACAGGGAACAACTAGGACAAAAATATTTAAATTATTCCAACAGAACACAACTCTCTCTCTCTCTCTCTCACTCTTTCTCTCTCTCTTTCACTCCCTCCCTCTCTGTCTGTCTATATATCTAGCTATCTAGCTAACTAGGTATCTTTCTATCTATCTATCTCTCTGTCTGTCTCCTTCCCTCCGTCTCTCTCTCTCTCTCTCTCTCTCTCTCTCTCTCTCTCTCTCTCTCTCTCTCTCTCTCTCTCTCTCTCTCTCTCTCTCTCTCTCTCTCTCTCTCTCTCTCTCTCTCTCTCTCTCTCTCTCTCTCTCTCTCTCTCTTTCACTCCCTCCCTCTCTATCTATCTATATATTTAGCTAACTAGCTATCTTTCTATCTATCTATCTCTCTGTCTGTCTTCCTCCCCCTGTCTCTCTCTCTCTCTCTCTCTCTCTCTCTCTCTCTCTCTCTCTCTCTCTCTCTCTCTCTCTCTCTCTCTCTCTCTCTCTCTCTCTCTCTTTCTCTTTCTCTTTCTCCCTTCCTCTCGTTATTCTCTCATCCATATCCCCTCTCTCGTTCTTTCTTGATTTACATCTATTTATTCAGTTTCTCCACCAACCCATGCACTTAAATCTCTCTCCGTTGACTGAGCAGTTTCTGACCCAACGGAAGGCAGACGAGAGCCACCAGTTAACATTGACTCGACTGATAGTGTGCACCTCCTTTCAGTAGTTCTGACGTCATCCACCTAATAAAGGGCATTAACTGCGATTGTCGCTTGTATGTGCCAGGTTGAACATTGGGGAACACATCCAGGCAGGCACGAACGTATAAACATGGTGGAAGAGAGAGGTGTGGGGGAAATGGTAGAGGGAGAAGGAGAGAAAAGGGAGGGAAGAATTGCAAGAGAGAGAGAGAGAAGGGGAGGGAAAGAGAGAGGGGGGGATGGAGGGGAAGGAAGAGAGAGAGAGAGAGAGAGAGAGAGAGAGAGAGAGAGAGAGAGAGAAAGAGAGAGAGAGAGAGAGAGAGAGAGAGAGAGAGAGAGAGAGAGAGAGAGAGAGAGAGAGAGAGAGAGAGAGAGAAAGAGAGAAAGAGAGAGAAAGAGAGAGAAAGAGAGAGAAGAGAGAGAGAGAGAGAGAGAGAGAGAGAGAGAAGAGAGAGAGAGAGAGAGAGAGAGAGAGAGAGAGAGAGAGAGAGAGAGAGAGAGAGAGTCTTAAACCAAAACAACAAAGTTAGATATGTAAAACAGAGGAAAATAATTATAATCCTGAACACCTAAATGCCGTAAGATAATTCGTCTCATTAGCGAGATAACACAAGAACACACATCTCGGGTGTGGCTTCTCCACTTCATAAAACTCCCTTGTTAGATCTTAAGACAGTAACCGTCAAGCTGACGACTCGCTTTAATTTGAGTGGAAATAGAATGATTACGCAGTTGATTCAATGTTAAATCAGCCACCCTTGTATTTGCAGTATTACAAGAATTATGATAAATCATTAAACGCAAACTCAATAGTAAATGTGAGGCAATTTGCTCTGTAGATTCAGTTGGAGTAAAAAAATAAATGTGATTAGTTTTTTTTCCCGTATCATTTAAGATTCAGTATGCAAACGGCACTGTAATTATATTACCCAGCTTATTACAGTGATACAGAAGCAATGTTTATCTTTTGCTCAAATGTCATCTGCCATTAGTGGTATAATATGTATCCCGGGTAAGAATTCAGTTACTAAAATCAGAACTTCAGTTTCTCAAGTAAATTTCCTTCAAGACTATTTAGAACAAATATAAATCGCTGCTCAACCAAATACATCTACGGAACAAAAGAAATGACGTCAACAGTGACTCAATGCAATGCAATCTTCATCATATACCGCGTGGGTGAACAATGTACTCTTCGGCATTATAATCCCCCAACAAATAATTCACACTACTTCCGCAGTATTACTGGGAATAAGAGAGAGACTTGCAGGTAAGTTCCACGAATTTTGATATGTGTACAATCTTGAGACGTGGTGTGTAGACGCTTTTGGATTATGTGTACATACATGAAGGTAAATGCAAACACGCGGGACATACAGAGCGGACGATAAGAGGAAAGTAGGAGGAGGAAAGGAAGAGGGAACAAACGGAGTTAGAACGAGAGACGGAGCAGGAGAAGAAGGGGGAGAAGGGACAGGAGAATTGGGGAATTGGGCGAGATAAAAATAATGAAGAGGATGAGGAAAGAACAGGAAGGATGGCAAGAGAAGAGAAAAAAAGAAAACAAATACAAAGTCTATCGTACATGATTCTTGTCCAAAAGACGAAAATGATGCAAAAAAAAAAAAAAAAAAAAAAAAAAAAAAAAAACGCGTCACAGAATTACAAGGCTACAAGGAACGCCCTTCAATACAAAACAACAACTATAAAAAAAAACAGCTATCTCTCAAAACTGAAATATCCGGATATCCACTGCCTCGTACAACATCTATTATCACCCCACTTTCGCTCCTTCATTACAGCTATCCGAATTGACTAGAATCACTGTAATCCGGATGATCAACAGAGATTGGTAACTGACACCTCCCATGAAAAATGATGTAAGCGTTAGGAGGGTGAATGATTGAAAAGGCAACTTTGTAAAATATGTTGTGTTCTCCTTTGCATTACAGTAGATCTTTGTCATTTTGTTGTGATTATTTTCATTATTACATCATCTTTAGTAGGAGTAGTGATGCTAACATTAGCGGTTGTATTCCTAGCTCCAATATTGTTACTATTATTGTTATTGTTATTATTGTTATCGTTAGTATTATTGATATTGTTGTCATTATTATTATTGCTATTATAGTCATTATTATTATTGTTATTATCATCATTATTATTATTATCATTATAATTTTTATTTTTATTAATATCATTATTATTATTAGTAGTAGTAGTAGTAGTAGTAGTAGTTGTTGTAGTAGTATTACTATTATTATCATTATTGCCACTATTGTTGTTGGTGTTACTATTATCATCCACATCCTCCTCATCATCATCATCACCATCGCCAACACCACCATCATCATCATCATTATCAACATCATCATCATCATCATCATTATCTTCATTTGCATAATCCTTATCAATATCCTTATTATTGTTATCATGATCATCATTATATTCAGGGTCACTCCACAGGCTACATGAAAATGTAGACAAAAACACAATATTAGCTTTTTTTACTTTTTCTGTATGAAATGTAATGTAAGAGAATAAACAAATAAATAGTAATATATATATTTATGTAAATAAGTAAATAAATAGTAAATTAATAAATACAAAATTAAGCGATAAATAAAAAATAAGAAAATAAATAAATAAATAACTATAAAGCTTTTCAGACCTTTTCTCTTCTTTTTTTGTCTTAGACTTTTGCATCTTTTTCGTGTTATTTTTCTTTCTTCCTTTCTTTATTTTCCTGTTCTTATTCCCGTTTTCTTTCTTTTTGTTTCTTAATTACGTTTTTCCTTCTTTATTTTAACCCACTTTTTTTGCGGGGGGGGGGGGGGTCTTTAACTTTCTTACTGAAATATTTTTCATCAAGAATAAGATTTGCAGGTATCTTTACCATCGATAATGCAGAGAGAGAGAGAGAGAGAGAGAGAGAGAGAGAGAGAGAGAGAGAGAGAGAGAGAGAGAGAGAGAGAGAGAGAGAGAGAGAGAGAGAGTCAAGTCAAGTCAAAACACTTTATTCCATTAAATTACAATGGTTATTCTTTACATAAATATATATATATATATATATATATATATATATATATATATACATTTGAACTTTTAAGAGGTGTTCTTTTTAATTTTGTTTTAAAAATATAGAAGCTGTTAATGTCTCTTATATTATCTGGTAGCATGTTCCATAACTTGGGTCCACGTATTTCCATTACTCATGCCCCTGTATAGGTATTCGATCTCTTGACAAAAAGGGAATTTACTTGGCGTGTCTGGACACCTGATGTGTTTCCTACGGTTTGCAAGGGCATTAACCATATCGGATAATTCTCATAAATAAGCTTGTAAATGAATACACATGTGGCATAGCTGCATTTAGAGTGAACTTTTAACCATTTTAAATTTTTGATATGCGGGGTGATGTGAATCAAGTTTACTGATATTACCTAATGCTACTCTGGCAGCAAAATGTTGTGATTTATGCACTTTTCGCATCTTGTTAGTCGAACCCTAAATGTTTGAACAATAGTTAATTATGCTTAGAGCTAGAGTTTGTACAACCATGATTCTAGTTTCAGTAGTGATCTGATTTCGCATGTGATTAAGATATACCAGGGTACCCACTACTTTCCTGTGTATTTTGTCAACGTGTGGTTCAAATGTCACGAATCTGTCGAAGTGCACTCCTACATTATTCACTGAAGTGCTCGGTTTGATAAAGCAGCCTTCAAATTCTATGGTTGTGTTCTGCCGACTACCTATAAATATACATTGAGTTTTATGTGGGTGTAGTTTAAGGTCATTAGTGTCAAAATATAGTTTTGCTTGTGTTAGAATACCTTGCGCGTTTCTTATTAATGTATTTAAGTTGTTTACTGAGTTACTATGAAGAAACTGCGAATCATCGGCGTACTGCACTAGAAGGCAGCTATGGGCTATTGTTGATAAATCATTTGTGAAAATTGTAAATAGGACCGGACCTAAAATAGATCCTTGCGGAACACCAAAAGGTACTTCTTGATTTGATGACATCATATTATTGATTCTTACCGATTGGGTCCTTGTATATAAATAACTTTTAAACCAAAAGGTATCAGGTTTTTGATTTACTAATTTGTTAAGGAGAATTTCATGGTTAACACTATCAAAAGCCTTAGAAAGGTCGCATAATGTGAGCAAATTTACTTGATTTTTGTCTATGTATTATAAATCTCATCAATAATTTGCAGTAAAGCTGTTTCAGTTGATAACCTATTTCTAAAACCATGTTGTGTTTTAGATAATAAGTTATTGGCCTCCAGGAAACTCGTCAGTTGATTTGCTACAATTGTTTCAAGAATTTTGGAAAATATAGGGAGTATAGTAATAGGGCGATAATTATTAACATCGTCTATATCCCCCGACTTGAAAATTGGTGTTGCTATACCATGTTTCCAAAGCGATGGAAAGACACCAGTGACCAGAGTGGTGTTGATAATGAGAGGGAGAGGGAGGGAGAGAGAGAGAGAGAGAGAGAGTGAGAGAGAGAGAGAAAAAAAAAGAGAGGACGAAAGAGAGAGAGAGAGAGAGAGAGAGAGAGAGAGAGAGAGAGGCAGACAGAAACAGAGATAGACAGACAGACAGAAAGGGAGAGAGACCATCTGTTTAGCTGGAACACAAAACGGGATTTCCACCACGGGGCTGAGCTATATTATTCTGTCTATAGGAAAGGGGAAGAACCTTTCTACAGTCATTTACATATTGGCAAGTAGACGTTTTGATACACCGAGAAACTGACAGATTGAAAGAAAGATTGAAAAAAAACTACACCCGCTCGCTCAATTTCATATACTGACAAGCAGATATTCAAAAAAGCCGAATTATTATTCATCAAACGCATAATACGGACTGAAAGCCGCTCCCAGAATGTAGTTAATCATTCACAAACGTTATGAAATATCAAGGGAGAATTGATTAGTCCCTTGGATCAAGGAACTGTGCCTCGTGTTTCTAATCATATCAACTAATCAGTTTGATATTGCTGTTTTTTTTTGTTTTTTTTTTTTGTTTTCCTTTCACTCCATCTTTTTTTTTTTTTTTTTTTTTTTTTTAGCGCTGTTTTCATCTTGCTAATCTCATACTGTGTTTTCATTCCATAAACCATCGTCATCATCATAGTCGTCATTGTCATTATCATCGTCATCATTATAATCATAATCATAACCATCATCGTCATCGTCATCATCTTCATCACCCTCATCATCACCATTATCATTATCATCATCACCATCATTATCATTTTCATCATCATCATTAACATTATCACTATCATTATCATCATTATCATTATCATTATCATCATCCTCATTATCATCATCCTCATTAGCATTATTACTACCATTTTCATTATCATCATCATCATTAGCATTATCACCATCATCATCATTATCATTATCCTCATTATCATCCGCATTTCTGTGAAATTCGGTATTTCGGTGTTTGTGAAAAGATTTATTACACTATCCGAAATATGAATTATGACCCTCAGACTTCTTGATATTTTAATGAATAAATGATGAATGGACAAATTTTTTATAAAAAGAATTTAAAAAAAAAAACGAATTTCTTAGATAAAGTGAGCACCAAATATATTTTTTGTCACTCATTTAAATCTTATTTGTTATTCTGTGTTTAGCTGGCGTTTTAGTATCGACGTAAAAACATTTACACGTGTTATAAGAGCTATCTTCTACGACTGGCAGTGAGGCTGAAGCGATAGGTGACGTTGATGTGGAAGACTGAGAGGAGGAAGGAAGGGGGGGGGGGGTAAAAAACAGAGAGACGCAGATAAATTGGTCACCGTTATCTCTTCTTTTTTTTTTTTAATACTCGCTCATTCGCTCGCTTAATCACGCACTCACTCAGTCATTAGATCTATTTATCTATCTGTCTGGCTGCTTGTCTGTATCTCTCTCTCTCTCTCTCTCTCTCTCTCTCTCTCTCTCTCTCTCTCTCTCTCTCTCTCTCTCTCTCTCTCTCTCTCTCTCTCTCTCTCTCTCTCTCTCTCTCTCTCTCTCTCTCTCTCTCTCTCTCTCTCTCTCCCTCTCTCTCTCTCTCTCTCTCTCTCTTTCTTTCACCCTTTTCTTCTCTCTTTCTCTACGTATATATCATTTTGACTATCTCTGTCTCTATCTCTCTCGCCATCATGTTCTCAAAACCTCACACTTTTCTTTCATTGCTGAACCTGCAGCAGATACTCATAACGCCACCACTGACCCTAGTTGTTAACAAGACAGCGTTGAGGCAGGCTGTCAGGGGACGCCTGTACATCTCCGGTAAGCACTGGGTAGGAGCTCCATTATTTACGATACGTTGGTTGGATGTGCAAGGTCCGGGCGGAAAAGCAACGGACATTTCATTCATAAATTCGTTGCTGCTTGTTTGAAAAAGAGAGAGGGGGAGAGGGATGGAGGGGGGAGGGAGGGAGAGAGGGGAAGAGGAAGAGAGAGAGAGAAGGAGAGAGAGAGAGAGAGAGAGAGAGAGAGAGAGAGAGAGAGAGAGAGAGAGAGAGAGAGAGAGAGAGAGAGAGAGAGAGAGAGAGAGAGAGAGAGAGAGAGAATGAAAGAGAGAGGGAAGAGGAGAGAGTGGGAGAGAGTTCAATCGTCTAGGTGAAAGAGCAGTTCAGCTTTCGTATGTGTGTGCGATTTAACTGTTAAAAGAAGGTTTAGTGAAGTTGGTTCATTACTTCCCATTATTTGTATTAGAATATATGAATGTATATCAGTCCTCTCTTTACTCTTACTTTTAACACTTATGAAATTAATTTACCTTAGAATAAAAAATGTAGAGAATGAAGAAGCAAAAGTGTAGAGATGGAAAGTGATTAATTCAAACTAGAATTACATTGCATTAACTTCTCTAGAGATAATCTTGTATTCGTGACTTTATGTGTTTAATTCAAGTTCTGGTCACTGATGGGCATCGATACATGGTACTGTCAAAGGTGATATCGATATATCAGTCTTTGAAAATTGGCAAAAGCAATTCTGATTTATTGATTTATTGTAGATAGTTCAAGCGATAGTGATACGAATGCATCGATATTTTATTGTAAGAAAATATCCTTTTTAGAGAATGAGGAAGAAAGGGAGAGAGAAAGGTTATACTTATTATTATTTTACAGAAAAAATATACACGTTATGTTATGTCGCATTGTGAATAATGGAAAAGAAATGTCAAGTGTGAATATTCGCCAAAAAGTATTTTTTTCTGGTTTTGTTTCTTTATTCATTTTTAAAAATGAATAATCTGCTTGCCTTCATCAGCAATACTCGACGTATCACGTACCGTTTTTCATGTTTTAGAAATCATAGTTTGAACCATGACCGAGTTTATTTTCTGAAGCACATGACTGTTCAAACAAAAATTAGAATCACAGTGAGAAAACAGAGGGAAAAAGGTAACCGGTGATTTTGCAATTCTCAAGTATTCAATTTATCACAAATCGAAAAAAACGTAGCAATGCCGCTAAAACGAGACTGCCATTGAGCAGCTGAACCGAGGCCGACTCCGGCACCAAAGTATCGACCCAAATATTGAATCATTTATACACCGCGATTCTACTCATCTTTGGTTCTGTTTCTGTCTCTGTCTGTCTGTCTGTCTGTAACTCTGTCTCTGTCTCTGTCTCAGCCTCTGCCTCTGTCTCTGCCTCTGTCTTTTCTGTCTCTTCTATCTGCTCTCTCTCTCTCTCTCTCTCTCTCTCTCTCTCTCTCTCTCTCTCTCTCTCTCTCTCTCTCTCTCTCTCTCTCTCTCTCTTCTTTCACCTATATTCTCTAATTTTCATTTTTTTCACCAATCTTATTCTCAACTATAATAAAATAACATCAGAAAAAGTGGTCTCCCGCCCCGACGCCTCATTACAATAACAAAACTAAGTTAATGATG
Source organism: Penaeus chinensis (assembly GCF_019202785.1). Lineage (NCBI taxonomy): Eukaryota > Metazoa > Arthropoda > Malacostraca > Decapoda > Penaeidae > Penaeus > Penaeus chinensis. The sequence continues at coordinate 31,520,801 of NC_061825.1, forward strand.
ACCTCTGATACTTACAAGAGAAACCAACAGACAATCATCAAGATTCCATTGCATAACCCAGGCCCGTTAAGCAGATAAAGGCAAGGTTCTGTTTGTAAACGGATGTGCACTTAAGCCAAGCCAATATTGACCTACGATTCCCGACTGCGCTGAGGAACAGGTAACTGGTCTCCCTCACTCAAGGCCTCAGTGAAGAGTTTATTATGACGAATATGAAAAAATATATTTATGAATAAAAATGAATAACCTCACAGCGAGAATGAATCCCTTTCGATCATATCATCATCAATCGCGTCATTAGCATATTTTGTACTGGGAAGTTTTATTTCTTATTTTTTCTCATTCATATTTTTTTCAGCATCGTCAGTCTTCCATGACTCTTCACTGGGACTACTGCAGCAAAAAAGAATTAGAGTGAGAATGACTAATTTAGCAAATCAGTAATTATGTAGCTGACATTTACGCCCTTACATCTTGGAGCAGATGTAAGGTAAAATGTTGATTGGATGTCTTGCACTCTAGAATTATTCATTTTCATTCATGCCTGTTTTACATCTGAAGCATCCCTGAAAGTTATAAACCCAGCAATCTTAGCAAATAAAGTAGATCAGTACTTAGAACGACAATACAGCTTAATACAGCTTAGTCCTCCGGCTAGATGTGAATTATGTATGTAACTAATGAGCGCCTGGGCCACGAAGTCCATCAGTAAAAGTTACTTTATTACATGTAATAAAGACTTCATTACAACGAAGGATAAGAAACACTTAGTATTACCGCCTGTATAAATAAGGAAATAAGGGTAAAGGTGACAATATTCATCGCCATCTGAAATAAAGATATGTTAATAACTCGATAGGACAGGAGAAAAGATACACAGACAGTCGCACAGTAATACTAAATACCGAAAAAAATACAAGTAAATCTTCTTCCCTTTAAGCCCTGTATGCTGAAAATGTTCGATTTTCTATCTCGAACGGCCGTGTTTGACTGAATTAGTCAAAAGTTCTTCTGAGTGTCAGCTGAAAAGGTCATACATACTACTTTCGTTCAGTGAAGTTTTTTTTTATCTTTTTATACGACGAATGGATTAAGGACAAGTTGATAGATTAGGAGGAAAAAAAGAGAGAATGAATTTGCAGGGAGGGAGAGAAAAAAATAAGTAAAAAAAAAAAAGTGTGAACGTGTAGGGGTGCTAAAGGCAAGTGTAGTTTCTTTCAGTCAGTCAGTCTGTAAATATGTATAAACGTCTCCTTGCTGATATGTTAACATGAATAGACACATACCCAGCCTTCGCCCAAGCCAGAATAACACAGTTATGTATTCACACGCTAAACCTGAAACAGATATCTCATAATTCCACTCCATAATCTTGGCTATTACCTGGGAAACACTGAGGGAGGATCTTTGGAAACAGCTGCACCCCTTGGCAGGTTAATGTTCACAGCCTGCCACAGTCTGGCCCTGACTTTCTCATGGATGGAAGATTAATGAGCATTTCATTCATAAATTCCATGTCGTCTGTTAGAAGAGAAACAGGATCTATTGTTTTTAAGTGGGGTATATTGTATTAATGCCTACTTGAATGCTTAATACTGTCGATAAAGTGTATGTTACTATTATGATTTAGATACCTTGTTTCTGATTTTTTTCCGTTTATCTTTATACTTTTTCAAACAGTACCTTGCTTCGCGAATAATAATAATGGCATTAGAAAAGGTCTATTAAACAAAGAAGACTTGTTACCTTGTTATCGTGCTCTCTATATTTCATATTTCCTCTTCTTATCTTACTCTCTCAGG
>NC_061825.1:31572602-31582602 GCF_019202785.1 Penaeus chinensis
AATGGTGGTCAGGCGGCGTGTCGTTTGGTTCTCTGGCCCACGGGAGGATGTGGTAAAACGTATGTGTGTGTGTGTGTGTGTGTGTGTGCGTGTGTGTGTGTGTGTGTGTGTGTGTGTGTGTGAACGTGTGCCTTTACATAAATATAATCACCTCTCTCTCTCTCGCTCTCTCTCTCTCTCTCTCTCTCTCTCTCTCTCTCTCTCTCTCTCTCTCTCTCTCTCTCTCTCTCTCTCTCTGAATATAAATTTATTAACCTATCTCTCTCTCTCTCTCTCTCTCTCTCTCTCTCTCTCTCTCTCTCTCTCTCTCTCTCTCTCTCTCTCTCTCTCTCTCTCTCTTTCTCTCTCTCTCTCTCTGAATATAAATATATTCACCTCTCTCTCTCTCTCTCTCTCTCTCTCTCTCTCTCTCTCTCTCTATCTATCTATCTATCTATCTATCTATCTATCTATCTATCTCTCTCTCTATCTATCTATCTATTTATTTATCTATCTATCTATCTACCTATCTATCTCTCTCTCTCTATCCATCTCTCTCTCTCTCTCATCCCATCCTGTCTTACGTCACGAACTCCCTCGCAAGAACTAGGAAGAAGCGTTCTTTCGGCGGACTTGGGTTTTGACTGTGAGAGCCCCTTATCGTTAAACTCGGACCTCGGCCCCAGGCTTCGAACTCACGCGCTGGTTGCCTGAATCGGCATTCCCCAGCGACGCCCGGAACTGTTGTATCACGGCGGCGGCGATCAATGGAATAAATACACTTGGGAAATGTCCTCGGATGTGATTTACTTACATTCATTAACAATAACAACTGTGTGGGAATGGGTGGGTATGGGTGATTGAGTGACTGTGTGAGTGATTACTGTGTGAATGTGTAACTGTGTATGTTGAGTGTGTGAGTATGTTGATGTGTGTTCTATGAGAATGTTGATGTGTGAATGTTTGAGTATGTTACTGTGTGGTTATATGAGTGGGCGAATGTGTGACATTGAATGAGTATGTGAATGTGATTCCATGAGTAAACTAATATATGATGCTAAGATAATGCGAATGTGTAAGTATGTGAGTGTGAGTTTGTTAGTGTGTGACTGTATAAGTGTTAATATTTCTGTATTGAGTGTATTTTGTATGAGTGCGATTTTTTATTTTTTGTATTTTGTATTTTGTGTTTTGCATTACTGTATGAGTGTGATTGTGTGAGTATATGTGAGTGTATGAGTGTGTGAACATGTGTATGTGTGACTGTGTAGGTGTGTGGATGTATGAGTGTGTGGTTGTAGACTATTTGACTTTGTGAATGTTGAACGTAATCTATGTATACGAAAGACTAGGCCTATATAGCTATAGTGATTATAGTTAAGAAGAACGTCAAGCAATATTTTCTTTGAGTTAGGAGAAATGTGAAAGCTTACAAAACTTCCTTAATTTTTAGAAGAGTTTGGGAGTTTTTGAGTGTGTGAGGGCTTGAAAGCAGGGTCGTTTTTTTCTTTCTTTCTATCTTTTCTTTTTTATTATTTTTTTTCGATTCTTTTTTTTTCCTTTTTTCTTTTTTTGTTTTCCTTTTTCTGTTTTCCTTTTTTTCTTTTTTCTTTTTACTTTTTTCTTTTTTTCTTTTTTCTTTTCTCTTTTTCTTTTCTTTTGTTTTCCTTTTCTTTTATTTTATTTTCCTTGTCTTTTTCTTTTTTCTGTTTTCCTTTTTCTGTTTTCCTTTTTTCTTTTTTCTTTTTACTTTTTTCTTTTTTTTCTTTTTTATTTTCTCTTTTTCTTTTCTTTTCTTTTGTTTTCCTTTTCTTTTATTTTATTTTATTTGTCTTTTTCTTTTCATCTCTTTTCTTTTTCCTTTTTTTTTCTTTTTCTTTTTTCTCTTTTTCTTTTTCTTTTCCTTTTTCTTTTTCTTTTCTTTTTTTTCTTTTCCTTTTTCCTTTTTTTTAATTTTCCTTTTCCATTTGCTTTTGCTTTTCCTTTTCTTTTTCTTTTTCTTTTCTCTTCTTTTTTTTTTTTTTTTTTTTTTGCTTTCTTTTTTTTTTTCTTTTTTTTCACTTTTTTCTTTCTTCGAAGACTTTTTCATCTCCCGAATAAGAGAAACGAAGGCAGGTACAGGTTGAAGACAGGAAGGAATTCGATATACTTATAATTCATTTAAATCCTTTGCCAGTTCGATTACCATGGTTTGTGTATGAATATGCATATATAGATAGATAGATATAGATATATATATAGATATAGATATAGATATAGATATAGATATAGATATAGATATGGTACGTTCAGACACTCACACAAAAACAAGAATGAGTGATTGGAGACTAAATTGGCGAATTCAAATGACTATAAACATATATACGATAGATGTGGTAGTGAGTGACAATAGATTGCACCGCTACACATGAAAACAAACGATATTGTAATACACATCACGACAAATTCCCATTAACAGTGAATTACGACTTGCAAACAATATATCGAGAGATTGTCACCGTTATAGAATTCACTTCTTATCAAAGGAGTGAGCTCTAGTTTGATAACTTGTATTGTTAAAAGCCGACTTGATTTATATCGAGAAATATAGTACGGCTTGCAGCGATGTTCCCGGCTACAAGAGCTGGTGAATGATTTTGGCGAAAGAAAATAAATAAAGACGCACTTGTTATTTTCATAACCCTTTTCTGTAAGCATTTTGGCGCGTCCGTTAATGTCTTTTTATTGTTGTGTTGTTGCTGTCGATGTTGTTGTTGTTGTTGTTGTCGTGGTTGCTGCTTCTGCTGCCCGTGTTCTTGTTATTTCTGTTGCTGTTCTTGTTGTGCTGCTGTTGTTGTTCTTGTTGCTGTCGTTGTTGTTGTCCTTGTTGTTATTTCTGTTGCCGTTGCTTTTGTCGGTGTTCTTGTTGTTGTAGTTGTAGTTATCGTTCTTCTAAAATCGTGATCATTCCATTGTCAATGTAGATGTCAAAATCAATTCATTATTTTTTTTTTTTTCCCCTTTTGTCCTTTATCATGTTTCCTTCCTTTTTCGTTTTTATTTTACATCCTATCTTAATAAATAAATACAAAAATATCAAGTGAGTTTAAATCAAATTTAATTAAACAATTTGGTGATATTTGTACATCAGTAATTATCGATGACCACATAAACAAATTACGAGAAATTCAAATATAAAACATCTACAAACCCCTCTTAGGAAAATACACATCTCATGTTACCAAAGAACTTTTTAAAAAATTATCGCAGAAGAAAAATGAAAGAGAGTTAAGCAGGACGTCGCTCAAGACGATTTCCCATTTGCATTTGGAGAAATGTGAAGAGATTAAGGCGCTTATTTTCCCCCGCCTGAAAATTGTGTTGGAACCGTTTTGGCGGGAAAAAAAGGCGCGCGCGAGAGAGAGAGAGAGAGAGAGAGTAGCGGTCACTTAGAGTTCGCGGGATGGTTCATTTGTCCGAAAAAGTAACAAGGAAATGATAATATTATATATATGCTAATATTTTTCAGTTGCAATTTGTAACAAGGAAATTATAAAATATATGTTAATATTTTTCAGTTGCAATTTGTAACAAGGAAATGATCAAATATATGTTAATATTTTTCAGTTGCAATTTGTAACAAGGAAATGATCAAATATATGTTAATATTTTTCAGTTGCAATTTGTAACAAGGAAATGATCAAATATATGTTAATATTTTTCAGTTGCAATTTGTATATAATGAGGTTGAGGTAAATGTAAGTGCACATATGCTGTATAGTCAGACATAGATACAGACAGAGAAATAGAGTGAGACAGAGAGAGGAATTCTATTTTCAGGTTTATATTATAAAGCACATAATTAATTAAAATCCTTTGTCAGTGTGATCATCATGGTTTGTGTGTGTATGTACATTCATACATACACACACACACAAACACACATATAGCTATATATGTGTGCGTGTGTATGTATATATGTATACATAGATAGATAGATAGATAGATAGATAGATGTGTGTGTGAGTGTGTGTGTGTGTGTGTGTGTATAAGTTTATATGTACTGCCGCAATGGTCCAGTGGTTAAAGCACTGAACTCAATTCCTCGCCACGGCAGTCGCGGCGAGAAAACCTCTCGCCCTGAGAAGTCAAAATGCAGGTGTAGGAGGGGAAGGTGCTGCCGCGGCGCAAGTGTTAGCGCGCTAAACCGTAGTTGATCAGGAAGGGCATCCAGTCAGGTACTCCCAAATAACTTGAGAGAGGCCTAAGTCCTGCAGTGGAAAGAATGGCTGTCGGACAAAGCATGAGTTCATGAGTCAAGTGAACTGATAAGAAGTATATATAGACGGACAAATATAAACATAGACATATACACAAACAGACAATCTGAAGGATCATTATATAGACAGAGAAGGATGAACATGGAGCTCGATACAGAAGCGCCCCAGAGCTCCCTTGATTCATAAAATACGTAACCTTACACCTGATCATCTATTGCTCACCGGTATCAGGTTATTGTGCTTGTTCTCCATCGTTGTTGTTCATTTCCTTTAATTTTCCATTTTTCTTATCTCATTCTCCTTGTTCTCTACTTCCTATCGTTATCCAACCCTTGGTGGTCTATGGTTCTTCTTGGTATCCACTTCTCTCTGTTATCCAATTCTCTTTGTTCTAGGTTTTTCGGTGTTCTCCCTTTCCCGTTGTTCCTCAACCCTTTTTCTCTATTTCCCGCTGTTCCTTTTTCTCTATTACTTCTTGGTTCTCCGCTTCCTTTCCTTTCCCATTTCTTCACGTTCTCCATCTGTTCACAGAGTCACTGAAATCACCAAAACACACTCTGAGGTCATTTACATCTGTCTTCGCGGCCACCGGGGACGTACGAGTGGCACCTTCAGTGGCACTCCGTTCTCCGGGGGGAATTTTCTGGCACTGGGCAACATGTTGAGAAAAAAAGGGGTGATGATGATGAATTGCAAGGCCGTTGATTAAGAAGTATATAAATGCCTAAATAGATAGATTTGATTAAGAAAGATATTGATATACGAAAAAAAGGCGATTTCAGATTTAAATAAAAAATACTCGTACTGCACAAATTTGATGATCCAGATTTTATCAGGAATAATAAAATTTAAAAATTATCATGAACATATTTCATCAAGCATACTCACAGTACAATAGCATATTCACATATTCATCATGTATATTCACAATACTGAATTACAAGAACGTTTTACAAATATTTCATCAGATATACTTAGAACATTAACCTATGAGGCTCAAAATAGTTTAGATATTCTATAGTCATTTCGAAAAGCGCATATCATTACTGAATTTAATTAAGCACTTGTTTATAATGACTAGGAAATGGTTAATTTCTACTATTGACTAGAATAATGTTTCCACCTTGAATATGAAAGTAGAAAAACATTATCAAACTGCAACTGTTCATGAATAAAGCAATCTGGAATATGAAAGAAAATAATGTTGTTAACTGTGCGAGGAAGTACAGAGAATATATATAGAAAGAAAATAGTATGTTGGAGATGAAAGGGACTATTCGCGTATAATTTCTCTCTCTCTTTCTCTCTCTCTCTCTCTCTCTCTCTCTCTCTCTCTCTCTCTCTATCTATCTATCTATCTATCTATCTATCTTTCTCTCTCTCTCTCTCTCTCTCTCTCTCTCTCTCTCTCTCTCTCTCTCTCTCTCTCTCTCTCTCTCTCTCTCTCTCTTTCTCTCTCTCTCTCCATTCCTCCCTCTATCTATCTGTCTATCTCTGCAAACGAGATGTAGTAAACTGGCAGTGATGAAGGAGGAGCATGTCACGTGACCTCCGGCAGGAGGCTTCTTCTTCTTCTTCTTTGTTGGATTTCTTGGCTATCAACCAGCGGCATGTGGCCAAGGTTATTAAGCCAATGGATCCTATTTATTCTATCAATCTATATAAGGTCATAAAGTTTTGTCTCCCTTAAAAAAAGTGATTACTTTACTAATGATTTTTTCATCATCTGATAATAGATTTATTAAAGTGAAATCTTTGTTTTGTTGTCGAAAATAATGTTTTAGTTTTAGTCTCTGGTTGTTGTAGAGGTTGCATATTGTGATGGAGTGATTTAGGGTAAGGTTGGTTTTGCAGAGGGGACATTGTGGTGGGTATCTTTTTTCAACATAGGGAGTGAGGTGGGTGAATCTTGCAGCGTTGACCCTGAGTCGGGCCAACACTACCTCCTCCCTTCTTTCTTTTCTGTGGGCTGTAGTCCACAGTTCTATATTTGGTTTTATTTTATTTGTGAGTTGGAGGTTGGTCCACTCACTTTGCCACAGGAGATGTATTTTTGCTTTTATAAGAGACACAAAACACCTGAGATCTGTACGAACTATGGTAGTGTCCAGATCGCCAGTTGACCCGGCTAGTTTGTCAGCCTGTTCATTACCATGGATACCAGAGTGACCTGGTACCCATATTAGTTTGATTGATTTGTTGGCACCGTGTAATTTACGAATGGTATTACCCAGCAATTCATTTTAGTGGTATCTAAGGATTTAATAGCTTTAAGTGAACTTAATAAATCTGAAAAAATAACTATTCTATCGTGGGTCTTCGATAGTGCAAAATCAATAGCTTTATCAATGGCAAAAAGTTCCGCAAGAAAAATCGATGTATGATTCGGCAGTCTAAACTTTAGTTCACATTCAGTCGACCATACACCCGCACCTACACACTCATCTGTCTTGGAGCCGTCGGTATATATATGAAAAAAAGATAGATGTTTAATAAGGATCTCTCTGAACCTCTGGCGTACCTCACCCTCCGGCGCCATGGCCTTGGCTGATGGAAGCCAGGCTTCCATGATAGAAAAATTGGGTGTTTCCCATGGCGCTATATTTGACTGAACCAGGGTATCGATGGTAGAGAGATCTATACCGACTTTCTCGACGAGGTCGTGGAGTCTCGTGGCAAAGGGCCTAATGCCTCCATTGCCATTAGGGTGGCTCGGGTCTCGAGCCACCTTTGCGGCATAGGTCAGTGCTGACTGGCCGCGTCTGAGTCGGAGGGGAGGTACTCCTGACTCCACCTCAAGACGCTCGATCCGAGTACATTTTAGGGCTCCAAGACACACACGCAAACAAGCATTCTGCACAGCATCCAATCCTTTCAAACTTGTTTTCGATGCCGAACCATACACGATTGACCCATAGTCTACTTTAGACCTAATCAGGGCTTTATATACCATTAGCAAAGACTGTCTATCAGCTCCCCATTTATTACCAGAAATGCACTTTAATAAATTTAGTGCTCTTTGACATTTATTTTTTAACTGACCAATGTGGTCTTTCCAATTGAGTCTACTATCAAAAAGTAGCCCAAGAAATCTTGCAGAATTTTGAATAGGTATTGGGTGGTTGTCTAGAGTTAGCCTGATGTTCGGCTTCCTCCTATGTGAAAAAATTACCCCAATACTCTTTCTAATGGAAAACTTAAAACCCCACTGGAGGCCCCAGTTATGAATCATATCCAGTGCCAATTGGATGCGATTTGCTGAGAATTCTGCATTATTGCTGGAATGCCATAATGCACAATCATCAGCGTACAGTGAGTATTTAAGATTCCGAGGAGGAGCTGGTAAGATGTCATTTATCATACATAGAAATAAAGTTGGTGACAAGACACTTCCTTGTGGGACCCCGTTTGCCTGGACAAAAATGTCCGAAAAAGTGACATTGTCAGAAAACAATTTGACAGAAAACGTACTGTCAGAAATGAAATTTTGAATAAAACAAGGCAAGTTTCCACGTAATCCGAAAGCATAAAGTTTTCTGAGTAGGCCATATCGCCATGTCATGTCGTAGGCTTTTTCTATATCTAAAAATACTGAAATCAAAAAATCTTTTTTGGCAATTGCCTCTTGAATATGACTGTCCAGCTTTACTAGTTGATCGAGAGTTTGGCGTCCCTTTCGGAAACCGCACTGCTCGTCAACTAGTAAATTACTGGAATTTAAAAAATGCAATAGCCTACTGTTAACAATTCGTTCCATGACCTTGCATAAGCAACTTGTCAACGCAATTGGGCGGTAGGAGATGGCAAATCTGGGATTACCCCCTCCTTTCAATATGGGAATGATGTGGGCGAAGTGCCATGAGTTTGGAAAAGTGTGGCTTTTCCAAATTTCATTGTACACTTCTAGCAACTTAATCATGTCATCATGATTAAGATGCTTTATCATCTCATATCGAATCTCATCGGGGCCTGGGGATGTTCCTCTACAGGCTTCTAGGGCTCGGACAAGCTCATCTATTGTTAGATCTTTATTGTAATCAAGTTCATCTCCTGTGGCAAAGTGAATTGGTTGCAGCTCAGCCGCTTCCTTGATGGGCAGGAATGCGTGATGGTAGTTTGCTGAGCTGCTTGTATGAGAGAACTGCCTGGCGAGTGCATTAGCAATGTCTCTAGGTGAATCCAGATTGTTACCCTCTTCAATAATGTTTTTAATTTTGATGGATGTTTTTTTCTTATTGATTTTATTAACAGTGGACCAAACCTCTGATATTTTTGTATTGCTGTTTATTGTAGAGACAAAGCTCCGCCAGGAGTCTCTTTTTGCTTGTCTTATTACTCTACGAGCCCTAGCTCTTGCTTGTTTGTAGTTGCAAAAGTTCTCATTAGTGATGTTATTTTGGAAAAGCCTGTAGGCCTTATTGCGTCGGCACAGCGCCCTGCGGCAATCTGGTGTCCACCATGGAACTCTATGCTTAACGCTATCTGTCGAAGTTTTAGGAATGGATAGCAAAGCTGCTTCTAAAATCGAATTCTGAATATTGTTTACTTTATCATCAATGGTTTCACCAACAAGTTCGAGCTTGACGCTCCTTGTGAAGGCGACCCAGTCTGCTTTTTTTACGTTAAATTTAGGCGCTGAAGGCGTTCTCACTGTGTCGCATGAATATTTAATCAAGATAGGAAGATGATCGCTTCCCAACGAGTCGTCAATGGTGTGCCACAGGCACTTGGCTGCTACTGATGATGAGACCAGTGATATGTCTATAAAGCTCAAATTCCCGGTATTATCGTCCATCCGCGTGGGACTACCATCATTCAGAAGGACTAAATCAGACTCGTTAATCAACTTAACTACTTGCTCACCTCTACCATCCACCCGTAGGGAACCCCATAACGTATGATGAGCATTAAAATCACCTAAAATTACTTTATTTTGTGGCAGACGTTCCTGAAGAGCAAAAAGCTCATCATAGATTATCACTTTATCAGGCGGACAGTAAACTGAACATATAGCCAGATACGTGCCATTAATTTTTACTTTGCATGCGACAAACTCCAAAGTAGAATCAATAGTCACTTCTGTAAAAGGGAGGCTTTGGTGGATGTACATGGCGACTCCGCCTTCACCCCTACCCTCACGATCCTTCCGACATAAATGGTAGTTCCTGAGCGATACGACCTCGTCAGAGACGAGGTTTGTCAAATGAGTTTCTTGGAGAACTATAATATCGGGAGCATAGGACGAGGCTAATAATTTAAGGTCGTTTACTAGTTCCATTGTATAATGGTTGACGCGATGATTACGCTTTATGGGGTTTGGAAGTGCCTTGTCCACCAGTTTTAATTTTCTTTTTATGGGAGGGAGGCGCCTCCTCTCCCTCGCTTCCCGGGGACCTCTCACGGGATGGTTTGGAGACAGAAGCCTCCATGTCCTGCACCTCCTGGCGAGGGAGACGACTGACAGACTGCGACCTGCTTCTCTCTCGAGAAACCGATCGCGAGCCAGACGAAGTCCTCACAGGAGTAGCCCGGACGGGAAGGTGCGCTCCGGACTGTGATTCGGTATCTTCCTCCTTATGATGTTTTGGCTGGGTTGATGCAGCCATTTGGTCGACCAATTTTGTCAGTTGATATACTTTAATGTTTAGTTCTTTAACGGTTTGTTTAAGTTCAGCAATTTCCTTATCCTTGGCTGCAAGCTGCTGACTGACATCACTTGCACTAGGGGTGTTGTTAGTTACTGCTGCAGCATAGGAAGTATT
>NC_061825.1:31602602-31605102 GCF_019202785.1 Penaeus chinensis
TTTCTATTAAAAACTTTCTCAAGTCTTATGGATGTTCAACTGATCTATCGGTGTTGTTTGATCTAAGTATTGTGTACAAAGCTCTTTTCTGTAATCTTTCTAATTTCGTAATTTGAAAGTTTGTGATGGTCGATTGCCAGAGTGGGGCTGCTAAAAGTTCGAATGCAAGTCGTATATGTGCACACACGCACGCACGCACGCACACACACACACACACACACACACACACACACACACACACACACATAAATAGATAGATAGATAGATAGGTATATATATATATATATATATATATACATATACGCATACATGCATAAGTATATGCACACACACACACACACACACACACACACACACACACACACACACACACACACACACACACACACACACACACATGATGTCATTATTGCCATCATCGTTTTATTTTTATCATCCTTGTCTTGATCACAATTTATTATTCAAATTCATCATCACCCTCAGTGTTATTGTTATTTTTGTTGTTGTTCTTGTTATTGTATCTAAGCCCTAAAAAGTTATCATGGTTTAGTATGTGTCATGTTCATTAATTCGTTTAGGCCTATGAAGAGCCTGGGATTGAGTATCAGGTTCCTTTATATGCTTTATATAATAATAATGATAATAGTAATAATAACAGTAATTGAAATGTATAGATAATAATGATAATAATAATCACAGAAAAGATATCAACAACAATAATGATATTAAAAATAATAATAATAATGATAAGGATAATAATAATAATAATAATAATAATAATAATAATAATAATAATAATATTAATGGTAATAATGATAATGATGATACAAATAGTAATAATAATAACTATAACAATAGTAACAAAAATGATTGAAAAGATAATGAAAATGAAAATAATAGCTATAATGACAATAGTAATAATGATAATAATAATAATAATAGTAATAATAATGATAATAATAACAATAATAACAATAACAAAATTGTAATGATGATAATAATAATGAGAACAAAATACTATAATGATGAAAATGATTATAATCTTAATAAAAATGATAATAATAATAATGATGATAATATTAATAATGATAATAATAACATTGATGATCATAATGGTGATAGTAGTAACAGTAATAGTAATGATAATAATAATGATAATACTAATAATAGAAATAACAATGATAATAATAACAATAATGATAATAATAATAATAATAATAATAATAATAATGATAATAATAATAATAATAATAATAACAATAATAAGAAATTAAGAACAACAGCAACAACAACAACAATAATAATAATAATGATAACAATGACAATGATTACAATAATGATAATAGTAATAATGATAATGATAGCAATAGTGATCAATATTTTTATCATTGTAATTATCATTATCAATGTAGCAATAGTGAAAATAACAATAGTAATAACAATAATGATGATGAAGATATAATAGTAATGATAATAAGGATAATAATAGTAATAAAAACGACGAGGATAAGTATAACATTAATGATAACAATAACAAAAGTAATGATATGATGACAATGATAATATTAATGATACTGATAATAATAATAATGATAATACTACTTATAATAGTAATAATAATAATGATAATAATAAACCTAATGATGATAATGATAATGGTATTGATAATAATAGTAATAATTATAATAATAATAATATTAATGATAATAATACTGATAAAATTTACTATGATAATAATTATGATAATAATAGTAATGTTGAAAAAAATAACGATGATGATAATAATAATGATAATGATAATAATATTAATAATATTAATAATAATCATGATAATCATAATAATAACCATAATTATAATAATAATAGTTATGATAATAATTATGATAATAACAATAATAGTGAAAATAATAAAAATTATAATAATATCAGTAATAATCTTGATAATAAAAAGAAGAATCATAATAATAGTAACAATAATATTCATGACAATAATAATGATAATGATAATAATGATAATAATAATGATAACGAAATAACAATGATGATAATAATATTGACTATAATGATAATGATAATAGAAATAAAAAAAGGATAATGATAACAATGATAATAATAATAACAATAATAATGATGATAATAATAATAATATTGGAAATAGTAATAATATAAGGAAAAATATAATGATAAAAGTAATAATAATGATAATAGTAATGACAATGATGATTATAATGGTAATGATAATAACAATAGTAATCACAATGATAATAATAATAGTAACATTAATGATAATAATAATAATAATAATAATAATGATAATAATAATAGTAATAATGATAACAATAAAAATGATAATAATAACAGTGATAATAATAATAATAGTAATAATAATAATAGTAATAATAATAACAATAATAATGATGATGATGATGATAATGATGATGATGATGATGATGATGATGATAAAGATAATAGTAGTAGTAGCAGTAGTAGTAATAATAAT
>NC_061825.1:31622602-31625102 GCF_019202785.1 Penaeus chinensis
TTCGCTAGTCGTCGGTATACAATTGATTAAAAACGAACATCGAACTAGACATACTGCATTCCAATTCATATTCTTACCCCACGCTTAACTTGACACCATAAATTCCCCTGCCAATGTTATCAGTATGTCCGTTATCGTTATCAGTACCTTTCATTATGTGTCCTTATCATCATTTCCTGAATTCCATTTCGCTATCGGAATTGCCTAATTATATCACAAACCCATCGAATAACACATCATCATATATCACCATAATCAGTGCCATAATTACACCCCAACACGAACGGAAACACAAACAAATATATACGTATGTATCTGTAGATAATGATTCTTTTTTTTTTTTTTCTTGTTTGATATCAGGTGAAGTTATAGTGAATATATATTGGAGTAAAGAATATGAATTGGAATGTCTATGTCTATTAGCCATTCCTTCCTAAGAACACCAACTTATCAAACATTCACAAGTATCTAGTTATCTATATTTCACCCGCTGACACCACTTCCTGGAGGCCTTACACCCGGATGTCAATTGATCAGCCAGAAAGCGGCGGACAGATTCCCTCAGATGAACACGAAGAGTAACTTTTTTTTTTATGTAGTATCTGTAAGTATTGATTCGTGTAGCTTATCTGCCACGAAGTATATATCATCTAAAAGGATTCTCTAGCATGAATGCCAACACTATGTTTTTATTTAAGCATCTATAGGTATGTATCAATCTAAGCATAAGTATTCAACACCGAAGTAGATTCCCTAACACGAAAACACAAAGATTATCATACGTGTATTTTATGTATAAGTAAATATGTATATCTTACATGGATTACCTAATGGTAAGTTTATATATATAACTATTTGCTCATGGATAAGTATTCACCATTAACCGTATTCAATCAGCAAACACCCGAATGCAATCACACCTCCCCCCCCCCTCCCACTTTCCCCCAGATGCCCCCTCCCCTATATATTACAGTGACGTAATCTCACGTTTCCAATAGACGATTAAATCCAGCGATTAATGCAACTCCGTGTCTTTGATGAATGGATTAAGGCTCATTGATCAAGCGATTGTACGCCTCTGACGTGCGATTGGATGGCATAATTAGATGATTGGCTACCTCGTTTTAATGAGTGAACATATTTCTTTTGATACTTAATCAAAGAGTTGATGAGGGAATTTCCGAGGTTATTAATGACTTTTTGGACTGCGTAATGGAACGCTTCGATGTGATTTTTACGCCGATTTATTTGGGATCATAAAACGTCTATAAAAGTATAGAAAAGAAAAGGATTATAGATAGTAAAGGATAGTGATAATAAAAAGATGTTTATAAAGTTACTCATATATATATTTATTTCTTCAGAGATACCGTGTGACACATCACAAACACTAGATGTAACTACAGTAAGAAAACTCTTCTTTTTCAGTAATTCAACTTTTTGTTATATATAATCAGTCTTATACGAATTTCTAATCTATCCATTCTAGGTACATGTGTGACATTTTATATATATATATATATCTGTTACTGATATGTCTAAAATGAAGGGGAAATAATATGCAAATAAAGAGATAAGACGAACTATGTTGCACATATCTTAAGATTACTTATTACTATAATGCTTAAATCAAGATCACAAAATAATTTAAATATGATAAATACACAAAGAAAATTGATAATTAGTCACTTTCATATCACTCTTCACTCGGACATATATCAAAAGTATCTTTATGATAATCCTCTGTCTATATTTACACAATGAAGCCTCATTTTATTTATATAAAGATAATCATGTAAAGGATAAATGATTTAAATATTTCCTCAGATTATACTGATCCAGCTTAAATCTGTATTTCATGATTAGCAGGAGAGATAACAGGATGTATTTTATATGGTGTAAAATTGAGGCCTAAAATGATAAAATTGGTTTGTGATAGTCAGTATAATGTATATAAAAATCGTTTTAATATATTAAGGTGTGACACTGACCTATCCTGTATAATCTTCCACAGGTGGGATTATATGTAATTCACATTTTCTTTTCATATTTCTCTTGTTCATTTTTCTGTTATTTTTTTTTTTTTTTTTTTTTTTTTTAAATAAGCTGCATTGTTAACTCTGGGCTTTCAAAATGGTGATATTTGCGTATTAGGTGTGTGTGTCTGTGTGATATCATATAAAAACAATAGTTAAAAAGAATAACAGTAATCTTTATGTCAACAATATACTATATTCTGAATTCCAATGTTTTTTTTGCCAGCTCTATCCTGAGTTTCTTTGTTTTAGAAGCACATTTTGGACCTTTGACAAGTAGGCATAAATATAAACAAAATTCTATTTTCTCTCAAACGAAGTAATTAATAATTTAAGGATGAAAAACACAAACTCTATTTTTTCTTCATTAATCTTCCTGGATTATTTTCTACTTTAGTCATAATTCCCTTTTTTTTTATAATCCTTCAGTCTGTAGTACAATTATGAAGATCTACTGTTCAACG
>NC_061825.1:31635102-31637602 GCF_019202785.1 Penaeus chinensis
GGAGAAGGGAAGTATGATAAAAGAAGGAGTATGAAAGAATGGTTGAGGGGGGGGGGGGGAGATAAAGTATATTGAGATGGAGGTCTAAAAAAGAAAGGGAACAAGAACATTAGAGAGAATGAGAAAGAAAGAGTGATCGATTGTCTGCATGAGTGAATGAGTGAGAGGAGGAGGAGGAGGAGGGGAGAGAGAGGAGAGAGAGAGAGAGAGGAGAGAGAGAGAGAGAGGAGAGAGAGAGAGAGGAGAGAGAGAGAGAGAGAGAGAGGAGAGAGAGAGAGAGAGAGAGAGAGAGAGAGAGAGAGAGAGAGGAGAGAGAGAGAGAGAGAGAGAGGAGAGAGAGAGAGAGAGGAGAGAGAGAGAGAGAGAGAGGAGAGAGAGAGAGAGAGAGGAGAGAGAGAGAGAGAGAGAGGAGAGAGAGAGAGAGGAGAGAGAGAGAGAGGAGAGAGAGAGAGAGGAGAGAGAGAGAGAGAGAGGAGAGAGAGAGAGAGAGAGAGAGAGGAGAGAGAGAGAGAGGAGAGAGAGAGAGAGAGGAGAGAGAGAGAGAGAGGAGAGAGAGAGAGAGAGAGAGAGAGGAGAGAGAGAGAGAGAGAGAGAGAGAGAGGAGAGAGAGAGAGAGAGGAGAGAGAGAGAGAGAGAGAGAGAGGAGAGAGAGAGAGAGGAGAGAGAGAGAGAGAGAGGAGAGAGAGAGAGAGAGGAGAGAGAGAGAGAGAGAGGAGAGAGAGAGAGAGAGGAGAGAGAGAGAGAGGAGAGAGAGAGAGAGAGAGAGGAGAGAGAGAGAGAGAGAGAGGAGAGAGAGAGAGAGGAGAGAGAGAGAGAGAGAGGAGAGAGAGAGAGAGGAGAGAGAGAGAGAGGAGAGAGAGAGAGAGGAGAGAGAGAGAGAGAGAGAGGAGAGAGAGAGAGAGAGAGAGAGAGAGGAGAGAGAGAGAGAGGAGAGAGAGAGAGAGTGAGAGAGAGAGAGAGAGAGGAGAGAGAGAGAGAGAGAGAGAGGAGAGAGAGAGAGAGAGAGAGAGAGTGAGAGAGAGAGAGAGAGAGAGAGAGAGAGAGAGAGAGAGAGAGAGAGAGAGAGAGAGAGAGAGAGAGAGAGAGAGAGAGAGAGAGAGAGAGAGAGAGAGAGAGAGAGAGAGAGAGAGAGAGAGAGAGAGGAGGGGGGGATACCCTGATGTTAGGGAAATGACAGAAAATAGCCGTATCACTTTGCACCTGCTCGGGTACCGCCTCTCATGTGTGAAACCTGAAGACGGTACATGCCATAGCAATATTCAAAGTTTGGGACAAAGTTCAGATATTTCAACTTTTTGGCTGCCATATTTTCAACCTAAGAATTTCATATTTGCAGATTTTCGTGTATAGAAAGTCTGTCTGCACACAGAGACTGAAATACAGTAAACATTTTTTTTCTAACTACCGTTATTTTTCATCACGATATTAGTAGTATCATCATTTTCACTGATGTTATCATCATATTTCTCCCTCTCTTTTACAATGCAGTAAAATCACAACAAAATACAACAAAAATACAACAGGAACAGCCACATGGAGCGTCCTCTTCGCCAGGCCAAATTAAGGGTCCGAGTCTCGCATTCACTTTCAGGTCTTTGTGAGTCGCCAAAATTAATTACCGGGAACTTGCAGACGAGACGACAATAAAAGTTCGATTTGCAGCCTATGGAAACAACGCAAGGAGAAGGGGGGAGGGGTTCGAGGGGAGGGGATGCAGGGCACGACGTGGGAGAGGGGAGGGTATGGGAAGAAGAATCAAGAAGAGGGATGGAAAGAGAGGAGTAAAAGAAAGAGAGAAGGCTGATAAGAGTAAAGGGTGGAGGGAGTATGCGTAGGAGTGAAGAATCTCAGAAAGGCGAGAATCTACGGGGGGAATGATAGGAGAGAACAGTGGGGAGAAGAGAGGGATATGGGGAAGGGGCGTGAAGGGAAGGATGAGAGAGGGAGGGAACGTCGTCTGGGCTGCAGAGAAGGGAATGGAGGACGGCTGGAGACAAGGAAAGGAGGGAGGAAGGGGTGATGGGTGGAAGGAAAGAAGAAGGAAGATAGAATTACAAGGAAAATCGAACTAAAACGAAAAACAAATAAATAAATAAATAAATAAAACTAGTAATCTACGACGAAGGAAACGTTGTTACAGGTAAGAGCGGAAGTATATTTCAATGAAAATAAGCGTACGTGTGAACGAAATGAAAATGAGAGAAGGTAAAATATGAATAATATGAACCAAAATGAGATTATAAAAAAAAATATGCGATTTTTTGGGGGACGAAAGAATGATGACGAAAAAACGAGTAAAAACCGTGGGAAGAAAAAATACACGCTTAACACTGCAGAGAGAAAAATATAATGAAATACATGTGTTCTGAAAAATAATAATAACAATAACATTTCGAAAAATGAAAATAAACCTAAATAAAATCAGCCGAAATACGTTAAAAATATATGAAAAAAAAAAAATATGGAAAGCAAGTATAAGGAACAGAGGAGAAACTTATTA
>NC_061825.1:31662602-31670102 GCF_019202785.1 Penaeus chinensis
GAGAGAGAGAGAGAGAGAGAGAGAGAGAGAGAAAGAGAGAGAAAGAGAGAGACAGAAAGAGACAGAGAGAGAAAGAGAGAGTGAGGGATGGAGTGAGGCAGGAAGAGAGAGAGAGAGAGATAGTGAGAAACAGACAGACAGACAGAGACAAAGAGAGACAGGGAGACAGACAGACAGAGGAGGGGTGGGATTAATAAATCTGACTGTATCTCTATGGCTAGCAATTCTTTCCTTCTATCTTTCCTCTCCCGTTAAAATTCAAACCGTGACCATCGCCCAATCAGAGCGAGAGACGTAGCATTCCCTCTTCTGATTGGTCGCGCGTGTGTCTCATCCTCTGTGCTCGCTTTTACTTCGTAACGTATCTCTCCTATCTCCCCCCCTCCCTTTATCGACCCCCCCCCCCACCTCCTTCCCCCGCTTGATAAATTGCCGCGGGGTATTATTCATTACACTATGATTTAAGAGGCCGAGTGTATAAGTTCAGCGCCCGACCAAACTATGCTTATATCAGAGTCAATTTACTGAGCCAACGTATGCCATAGCGTTTAATACATTACAAACACAGTGGCCGTATATATTTGTTTTGTGCGGTGTGTGTGTATATTTTTTCAAAAAGTAAACATGATTGTATATCTAAGTAGATTGATAAATGGATGTGCAGGAGAGAGACAGATGTGCCAGCGTAAATTTCGGTGTGGATGTACAAATGGACAGGCTTACATTGCATGAACAGGATTATGTATCTTCACAAATACGTCAGGTGAAGATATAGGTGTTCTATAATTAAGAGTAATTTACTAGGGT
Source organism: Penaeus chinensis (assembly GCF_019202785.1). Lineage (NCBI taxonomy): Eukaryota > Metazoa > Arthropoda > Malacostraca > Decapoda > Penaeidae > Penaeus > Penaeus chinensis. Next base: position 31,663,410 of record NC_061825.1, read on the forward strand.
TCTTGTTCTTCGTTATTTACGTATTTCTATATCTATCTGCCTATCTATCTATCCATTTTTCGATCTTCTCTTCGAGTCTATCATTTCTGTCTCTTTTTCCTTCTTTCCCTCTTCCTGAAACTATTTTTCTCCATCTCTTTCTCTTCTTCTCTCTCTCTCTATCCCTTCCTCCCTCTTTCCATCCACTCTTTTTGCCCCTTCCCCTTATTCCCTGACCCATTTCATCTAAACATTTCCATTCCTATATATTTTACGTAAACATGCATACAAACCGGACTTAAAGATTTATTGCATATTGCACAGTCCTGATAAACAGCGCAGTCGTCTAGTTCAGAGATTTGACAGAAGACTGAAAAGCGTGCTGCCCCCCCCCCCTCCCTTCCCCTTTCTTTCTTCCCCTTCCTTTTTCGGCATTTCCCCTTCCCTCGTCATGCTTCCCCATTCCCCGTCCCTCTTCTCCGCCCCCCCTTCCCTATACCCCTTCACAGCAATGCCTTTCCCTTCCCCCTTCCCCATGTCCCATGCCCTTAACTCCCCTCCCCCTCCCGTTCCCCTTTCCACCTCCCCCCCTCCCCTTCCCCTTTCCCACTCTCTCCCTCTCCCCCTCCCTTCCCCTTTCCCCCCTCTCCCTCTCCCCTTCCCCTTTCCCCCTCTCCCCCTCTCCTTTCCAAAGGACTGTAGTATATTATTTTTTTTTTTTTTTTTATGGGACATATTGTATGCAGCACTAGTTCAACCGCTGCAATAGTGGGGAAGGGGGGGGGGGGAATCGTGTGAAAAGTTGAATATTTGAGGGAGAAAGAGAGGAAGAGAGGAAGAGAGGAAGAGAGGAAGAGAGAAAGAGAGGAAGAGAGAAAGGGAAAAGAGAGGAAGAAAGAAAGGGAAAAGAGAGGAAGAAAGAAAGGGAAAAAGAGAGGAAGAAAGAAAGGGAAAAGAGAGGAAGAAAGAAAGGGAAAAAGAGAGGAAGAAAGAAAGGGAAAAAGAGAGGAAGAGAGAAAGGGAAAAGAGAGGAAGAAAGAAAGGGAAAAGAGAGGAAGAAAGAAAGGGAAAAAGAGAGGAAGAGAGAAAGGGAAAAGAGAGGAAGAAAGAAAGGGAAAAGAGAGGAAGAAAGAAAGGGAAAAGAGAGGAAGAAAGAAAGGGAAAAGAGAGGAAGAAAGAAAGGGAAAAGAGAGGAAGAAAGAAAGGGAAAAGAGAGGAAGAAAGAAAGGGAAAAGAGAGGAAGAAAGAAAGGGAAAAAGAGAGGAAGAGAGAAAGGGAAAAGAGAGGAAGAAAGAAAGGGAAAAGAGAGGAAGAAAGAAAGGGAAAAGAGAGGAAGAGAGAAAGGGAAAAAGAGAGGAAGAGAGAAAGGGAAAAGAGAGGAAGAAAGAAAGGGAAAAGAGAGGAAGAAAGAAAGGGAAAAGAGAGGAAGAAAGAAAGGGAAAAGAGAGGAAGAAAGAAAGGGAAAAGAGAGGAAGAAAGAAAGGGAAAAGAGAGGAAGAAAGAAAGGGAAAAGAGAGGAAGAAAGAAAGGGAAAAGAGAGGAAGAAAGAAAGGGAAAAAGAGAGGAAGAGAGAAAGGGAAAAGAGAGGAAGAAAGAAAGGGAAAAGACAGGAAGAAAGAAAGGGAGAAAGAGAGGAAGAGAGAAAGAGAGAAAGAGAGGAAGAGAGAAAGGGAGAAAGAGAGGAAGAGAGAAAGGGAAAAAGAGAGGAAGAGAGAAAGGGAAAAAGAGAGGAAGAAAGAAAGGGAGAAAGAGAGGAAGAGAGAAAGAGAGAAAGAGAGGAAGAAAGAAAGGGAAAAAGAGAGGAAGAGAGAAAGGGAGAAATAGAGGAAGAGAGAAAGGGAAAAAGAGAGGAAGAGAGAAAGGGAGAAAGAGAGGAAGAGAGAAAGAGAGAAAGGGAGAAAGATAGGAAGAGAGAAAGGGAGAAAGATAGGAAGAGAGAAAGGGAGAAAGGGAGGAAGAGAGAAAGGGAGAAGGAGATGGAGGGTACGATAGAAGGAAAAGAGGACAGAGAGAATAGGATATAGGGAAGAGAAAGTGAAAAAACGAAGAGATAAATTGAAGAGGAAAAGGGAAAGAAAGAGGGGAGTAAAAGAGAAGAAGAGGAGAAATAAGCAGACAGACATACAGACAGCAAAAGATGAAAATGTGTGCGAGGTAAACATGCAGATCGATAGACAGAGAAAAGCAGACTGACACGCTGACAGAGACACAGACTGACAACCACACAGATACAGACAGACGCGTGAACAGGGACATACAGAGGCAGACAGGAAGACAGCCCGATAGACAGATTGCCAATCAGACAGATAAAGTGTGACAGGCAGACAGACAAACGGACGGATGAACAGCACGGAACACAAATAGTGGCGCAGTAGGCAGAAAGATTAACAACCCTAACGGCAGATGGATTAATTGTCCGAAAGACAGATTAACAACTCGACAAACAGAGTGACAAACATACGCACAGAGAAAAACAGACACGCAGGCAAACGGACATAATTACACTCAATCTGACAGATAGATTAACAACAGTACAGACAGACGAACTAACATCCCAAAAGACAGAAAACAGAACGAAATGATAAACAAACAAACAAACAAACTCATAACCAAAGCAATTAACAACCCAAAAGATGCATTGACAACTCAAACAACAGATTAACAACACAACAGCCAGAGTTGCAGCCAGGAAAGAGCGCACCGGCATTTGCACAGGGGGGTGGGGGGGGGGGCGGAGGCGGAGGGGGGGGGGGGGAGACCGAAACCCTGTAAGTTCGTTCAGTGATTATCGGAAGGGACGGCGGCCCGTGCACTTCCGCTGCATCATTACGGGCAATTGCAAGGATTTTTTTTTTTTTTTTTTTGCGTTTACTGTTTTTTTTTTTTTTTTTCCCCTATTCCCGTTTTCGGTATGTAATTTTGTTCTTTTGTCTTTTTCTTTCTTTTTCATTATTTTAATGTTTTTCTATAGTTTCTCTCTCTCTCTCTCTCTCTCTCTCTCTCTCTCTCTCTCTCTCTCTCTCTCTCTCTCTCTCTCTCTCTCTCTCTCTCTCTCTCTCTCTCTCTTCATCCTCATCCTCATCCTTCTCATTTTCCTTCTCCTTCTTCTCCTTCTCCTTCTCCCTCTTCCTATCTCCTTCCTCCATGACCTTTGTTTCTGCTTTTATTCTTGTTCTTGGGTCTCATCTGCTTTGGCCTTGATTACCTTTGGCCATTTCTGTAATAATTACATGTTGCTTCTTTCCCTTCTCTTTCGGACTGTCCTTTCCCATTTCGTATACCTATTTACTCTTCCTTTTTCTCTCTTCCTTAATTTGTTTATCCCGATTTTCGACGTGACTTCTGACTTCCCACAATGCACCAGGATAGTCTTCCTGTCACGTGACGAGTCAGTCGATAATCTTTTTAATTCTCTCGTTTGCGATCTCGAGTCCAAAAATCATCTCATTATTAGATTACTTTTACAGAAATTAGATAGAGTAATAAAAGAAAAGAAAGAGAGGGAAGGAAAAGGATAAAGAAGAGGGGAAAGTGAGAGGAGGAAGATGAGGGGAAGGGAAGAGGAGGAGGAAGAGGGGAAGGGAAGAGGAGGAGGAAGAGGGGGATAGTAGAGGAAGAGAAAGAGGGTACAGGAAGAGGAGGAGGAAGGGGGTAAAGGGAGAAGAAGAAGAAGAGGGGAAAGGAGGAGGAAGAAAAGGGGGAAGGAAGAGGAAAGGAGGGGAAAGGGAGAGGAGGAAGATGAGGGGAAAGGAAGAGGAGGAAGAAGGAGGGAAAGGAAGAGGAGGAGGAAGAGGGGAAAGGAAGAAGGGTGGAAAAGGAGGGGAGAAAGAAGAGGGGAAAGGAAGAGGAGGAAGAAGGGGGAAAGGTGGAGGAAGAAGAAGAGGGGAAAGGAGGAAGAAGAAGAAGAGGGGAAAGGAAGAGGAGGAGAAAGAGGGGAAAGAAAGAAGAGGAAGAAGGGGGGAGAAAGAGGAGGAAGAAGAGGGGAAAGGAGGAGGTGGAAGAAGATGGGAAAGGAAGAGGAGGAAGATGGGGAAAGAGGAGGGATAAGAAAAGAGGCGAAGAAAAATAAGTAAATAAAAGATATGCAAAAGTAATTACAATAGTATTCTAGAACCTTAGCTCTCCCTCTCCCTTTATCTAATGGCACTGTTCCCGCCTCGATTTACTCCGAGGGAATTCATCTGAACCGTCTTCCTTTCGTGAAATAGCGGCCATTGTGAGTGTGCGAAGTCAGGGCTCGGGGAGAGAGAGAGAGAAGAGAGAGAGAGAGAGAGAGAGGGACAGAGACAGAGACAGAGACAGAGACAGAGACAGAGACAGACAGATAAACACACACACACACACACACACACACACACACGCACACACACACACACACACACACACACACACACACACATACACACTCACTCACAAACAGGCAGGCAGAAAGAGACTAAAAGAGACAGGCAGCCAGAGAGACAGAAATAAACAGACAGACAGACAGACAGAAACAGACAGAAACAGACAGACAAACAGGCAGACAAAAACAGAGAATAAGATAATATGTATTGTGTTTAATCTCTCTTGCTTTCCCCTTTTCCCGCACTACAATTGGAAAAAAAACAACGAAGTAATCTTCCTTATTCTGCTGTGATAATACTTTCTGCCTCCGATCCAATCACATTTACTGTCAATGGCTCCTTCTGACATCCTCAAATGTGACGGTCTTTGGTGTGCCTTCGTGTTCCTCGGCGCCTTCGTCTTGGGCTTTTCATGCCAATGATGTCGCGATGTTATTTTGTCCCTTTCTCTTTCTCTTTCTCTTTCTCTTTCTCTCTCTTTCTCTTTCTCTTTCTCTCTATCTATTTATCTATCTATCTATCTATCTATCTATCTCTTTTTCTCTCTCTCGCTTTTATTCTCTCTCTCTCTCTCTCTCTCTCTCTCTCTCTCTCGCTCTCTCTCTCTCTCTCTCTCTCTCTCTCTCTCTCTCTCTCTCTCTCTCTCTCTCTCTCTCTCTCTCTCTCTCTCTCTCTCTCTCTCTCTTCTTTTTTTTTTTTCGTTTCTCGGTCATTTATTATCTTTGCCCCTCTTTTCTCTCTCTCTTTCTTTCTGTTCCTTGTTGGTTGTTTCTTTTTCTTGGGAGAGATGAAGAAAGAATTAAGATTGAGAGAGAGAGAGGGAGAGAGAGAGAGAGAGAGAGGGGGGGGGAGAGGGAGAGGGAAAGAGACAGAGAGTGGGGTGAAAGGGAGATAGAGAGAGGGGGTGTGGAGGGAGGGAGGGGAGAGAGAAAGGGGGTGAGAGGAGAGAAAGAAAGAGAGAGGGAGGGAGAGAGAGAGAGTCAAAGACACAGACAGACAGACAGACAGAGACCAGAGACAGAGACAGAGAAGCAGAGAGACAAACACATACACACACAAACAAGCAAACAAACAAACAACATACAAACAACGCTAACTTCATGGACCAAAAACAGGAAAATCCACAACAGCACAAACCAATACAAAATACACAACACAAAACAAATAATAATGAAAACCACTTGCTCGCTTACATCAACAATCGCTCTCATGACTGGTCTGCCACAAACGGGATTCCAATTCGATAAACAAATTTATATGAACTCCCACACGACCGAATTTATCCATAATAAAGATAGATTGAATGTCAACAGTTCCGCTGGCTTCCCGTGAGATAAGATTTATTTGTGTTTACTGTAAGCTGACAACATGATATGAACATTTTTATTGTATGCGTGTTTGGGTGTGTTAGGGCAGATATACACAGAAGAGACAGATGTGTAGGATGACTGTCAGGTATGTATGAGGGAGGTGTATATGGGAAAAAGTATACATATGGGATAGGAGACTGTCGTGTATGCATAAGCGAGATGTAGATGTATGTATATAAATAAACAAAATGTGTACATGTTAGGAGGTTACTGTGTATGTATTAACGAGATGTAGATATGATGGAAGTAGAAAATTATTACATATGGGTACTGGAACTGTCATGTCTATATGAGGAAGAAATATGATTATGTGCACATGGAGAAAAAAACAAATTGCACGTGCGGATGACAGACTCGCGATGTATGTATGTATGAGGTGTGTATGTATACGTATCTGTGCATATAGAAATAACGATTTCTATGATATACGTGCGCGTGAGAAGCCTACATATTGTGCGTGTGTGCGTGAGGGTCGTGTAGGTATGCGTGAGCGAGAGGGACATTGTAAATAGGTGTTCGTGACGAATTTGTGTACATATATATGTGTAGAAAAGGAAAGAAGTTCGCATGTGTGTTCGGAAAGGAGATCTGGCGTGGTGTGTGTGTTTGTGTGTGGGGGAGAGAGAGAGGGGGAGGAGGAGAGAGAGAGAGAGTGGGAGGGGGTAGGGGAGGAGACAGACAAACAGACAAAATAACAGACAGACAGGGTCAGATTATGAGAGAGTGAGTGAGTAAGTAAGTGAGTTTTGAGTGGGTTACCTAATGAATAAGTGAATAAATAAACAAATAAACAAGTTTCTACGCATGCCTACGCATGTTTCTTTGTCTCTGTTTAAGCGCACGCGGTGTCTCTGCCAGCAAACCAGAGGAAGGACTATATGTATAAACACCTATACCTGGAAACACGCGTACATGTTAACACTACAGACAGGGTGCTCTTGCAAATACATACAAAAGGGGCGGGGGTAGGGGCGGGGGAGGGAGGAGGCGTGTCTACACAG
>NC_061825.1:31677602-31682602 GCF_019202785.1 Penaeus chinensis
GATGACGATGATGATGGCGATGATGATAATGGTGACGATGAGGATGATGATAATGATGACGATGACAATGATGATGGTGACGATGATGAGGAGGAGAAGGAAGAGGAGGAAAAGGAGGAGGAGGAGGATAATTATGATGATGATGATGATGATGATGATGACGATGGCGATGATGATGACGATGACAATAATGATGGTGACGATGATGATGATGATGACGATGATGAGGAGGAGGAGGAAGAGGAGGAAGAGGAGGAGGAGGAGGAGGATAATTATGATGATGATGACGATGACGATGACAAAGACGGCGATGATGATGATAATAGCAATAAGAAGATGAAGTATAGTAGTAGCAGTAATAAGATTAATTAATATTAATAATAATAATAACAACATTAAAAATAATAATCATGATTTTTAATGACGATGGTGACGATGAAGTAGCATCAAAAATGATAATATTAATAACGATGTTGATGATCATGATGCTTATTATATTGATAATTATGATATTAATAATAATAGTATCAATAATAGGGAGGATGATAATAATAATAATAACAACAAGAACGAGAACAACAATAATTATAATATAAATAATGATAACAACAACAGTAAAAAGAAGAATGATATTTAAAAGAATAGTAACAATAAAAACAATAGTAATGATAACAATAAACAAAATTTTAACAAAAAGCCCAACTGTTATACCCGTGAAACAAAATCCAGGAGAGAATTCCCGGCCGGCAAATAATATCATCGGCCGCAGAAGACGCCTTCGCGGGGAGGAGGTGAGTGTGTTGGGAGGGAGGAGGGGGGGAGGGGGAGGGGAAGCAGGGGGGAGGAGGAGGGGGAGAGGGGGGGGGGGAACCGTCACTCGCAGCTCTAACCTTAAATTGAAAAATACAACTTTATCCAGCGCCGAAATTTTTCGTCGAAATTCTAGAGGACTGGGATATTATTCCTTTCCTTTGCTTTTCTTTTCTTTCCTCTTTTTTTTTTTCTTTCTTTCTTTTTAGATGTCTTTATCTTTTTTTCTCTCTCTCTTTCCTTTTTGTAAGTAGGTATAACTTTCCAAGTTATTAGCCTATGAAATTGGAGGTTCGAAACCCTGCTCATCGGAAAAAGTTTCGAAATTTCGAAAAATACTTATATTTTCTTGCAAGAATCTAATATTTGGTAGAAGAACAAGCTGAACCTTGATGATAAATACACGTTTACGAATGGCCAGACGTAATAAAAAAAAATAAAAAAGCGAAAACGAAAGTAAAATTATATGGTACTTCTTTTTCCGCCATAAAAAAAAGTCAAACGAGGTAACGTGGGTAAAACATTTTACACGAACTAAATTTTCTTCTCTATTCTTTCCCTCTTTTTATAATGCGGTGCACAATACGCGGAAATGTAAAGAGGACCAAAATTGAATCGCGAACAAGCATATCCCGGCGAGAAACTGATTTAGTGAAGCATAAACAAAAAAGTCGAGAAAAGGCGCAGAGTGAGTCACGCCGACGATTGTTTACAGGAGCCCTGAGTTTTAGGGGGGAGGGGGGAAGGGGATGAGGGAGGGGGGGCTACTGTAAGGGGGAGTTAAGGCTAGTGGAGAAACTTGAGCATGACGGGGGAGGGGAGGGGTAGTTCTGATTTATGACGCCGTGTGTAAGTTTCATAGCATTGCCCCCACCCCCCCACCCCTTCCCCTCCACCACCTCCCTCTCGTCTTCCTCATTCCCTCTCCTCCACACGCTGTGGTGAGACTACAAAGTTTCTGACTTGATGATTGCGTTCCTGATTTATGTGGGGGCGAAAATTAACACACGCACTTACGTACAAACATATATGCTCACATAATGGTACGCAGCTATTGATGTACTGATGCATGTGCACACACATTAGCACGCGCATATAGCCATGCACAAATAGAAATACTCTCACTCTCTCTCTCTCTCTCTCTTTCTTTCTCTCTCTCTCTCTCTCTCTCTCTCTCTCTCTCTCTCTCTCTCTCTCTCTCTCTCTCTCTCTCTCTCTCTCTCTCTCTCTCCCTCTCTCTCTCTCTCTCTCTCGTTCTCTTTGTTTGTGTACACACACACACAACACACACACACAAGCACACACACACACGCACACACACGCACACACACACACACACACACACACACACACACACACACACACACACACACACACACACACACACACACACACACACACTCACACACACACACACACACACACACACAGATATATATATATATATATATATATATATATATATATATATATATATGTGTGTATATATATATAATCATATATATATATGTATATATATATATAATCATATATATATATACATATATATGGAAAAATATAGCTCAAACATATAATGAGAGCAACGGAGACAGAAAGAGGGCGTATCACGCACAGCTCCGGCCTCTGTCAGCGGCCGGTGTCAACTCTGGCACCGCAGATCTCCTCGCAAGTTTCACTCTTCCCAACTACCCGCAGAAAATGCCGACTGCGGACACGTGCTGAATGACAAGCCCCGAGGAGGAGGCTGAGGCACAAGAAGCAGATAAACTTCGGCTGTGGTTCTCGCATGAAAGTCTGCCTTTGATACAAGGATAATCTAGTTTGATAAAAAAGAATATTTATAAAGAGACGTATTTTTATTTGTTTTAGTAATTTTCAGTTATTAGCAGAATTCGCTAATGTACTGCAGCTTTAACAACTTTTTTTCCAGCACAGAATACACTGAATATAAATTACAGAGAAATGCATCATGGACTTTCTGCAACATCAAACATCAATAGTGACATTAACATTATTTGATTGTCAGAAGAGGCTCACGTCCATTAGTTTGAAAAGATTTGTAGTTAATTAGTTAACATTCCGTATATTTCAGTCTACAATTACAATCTCAACGGAAACAAGTCGACGTTGAAATCGTGATGGCCAGTTAGAATACGGATGGATCAAATACAAAAAAAAACTATTTTCTAGTCACTAAACTCAATACACTTCCGAATTGCTGAGACATTTCACATTGAAAATTTTCTTTTGAACATTTTTGTAGAGTTTTTAAAGTTTGGCGTCGATGGAATGAAGTAAAAGGCAGAAGGTAATTAGTAACATTTAATAGATCAATCAACTTAATGTGTCCAAAAAAAAAAATATCTTCCTCGTATGAAGTAACAAATAAGAAATGGCCGTATTTGACGATAATGATGATGGTGATGATGACGATGATGATGATGATGATGACGGTGATGATGATGACGTTGATGATGATGACGATGATGTTGACGGTGATGATGACGATGATGATGACGGTGATGATGACGATGATGATGACGATGATGATGACGGTGATGATGGCGAGTAAGTCACCCAAAACGTTTTTCCCGAGTGTGGTTACATAGTCGTTATTTCTCCTTAATTGATAGAAGAATGTATTTATTTAAGAAATATAACCAGATACGTACATAGGTTTCGTGTTTTTTTTTTTTTTTTTTTTTTTTTTTTTTGAGGAACAAAATACAAATGAAGTCTGGAAATATAACATATGACATAGTATGAAGAAATATTGATTACTAAATAATATTGCTATTTCGATAAATATGCAAAACCTTAATGTATGACTGCTAGTAGTCTGAATATCGCTGCGAGAAGTTGACTGATTATGCTTCTGAACCAAACACACAATGCCTTTGTTGTTGTTGTTTGCCCTCAGGTATGACACTAAACCAGTTCCTGCATTTTGGATTTCATGCAAAACAGATTTGAAAATCTGGATTTACGCTGATATATTCGTGAACGTCAGAGCGAGAGCCTGATTTGACTTACAGGAAATATATACATCAGAAAATATAAACAATATACTGTTCGAAATAAACCAAAAACACTGATCCAAATCGAAGGTCCGTGGGCTATTTTCTTATTCAAGAGACAAAAGTAATTAATCAAAGAGTTAAATTTGCGTTAGTTAGCTTAGAGAGAAATGCGCTACATGCCTCTTTATCTTTTAGACAGCGCCGTTCCCTGTCACCTGATCTAGACAAACAACACCAATCTATTTACGTGTTGGACGATACAATGTCTTCTTTTTCAGTCGCAATTTTTTTCTAATTGTAAGCAACTCCAATTACTTTCCTCCATTTTGTCCCTCGCGCTTTTACTCTGCTTCTCCATCGCTTCTCCTTTTGATGTTATTCTTCCTCCCATTTATTCGGAATTCTGTACCTGCTTCAGTGTCGTGCAGCGCCGTTCCCCGTCTCTCTCCACGAGCCTTTTTCTCTCTCCATTACCATTGCCTCTGATTTCTGTGCATTTATATATTAGATGCGTGTATGAATGTGGGTATGAGTGTGTGTTGTGTTTTTTGTGTACATTTGCGCGTACGTGTGTGTGTGTGTGTGTGTGTGTGTGTGTGTGTATGTGTGTGTGTGTGTGTGTGTGTGTGTGTGTGTGTGTGTGTGTGTGTGTGTGTGTGTGAGCGTGCGTGTGTGTGTGCCTGTGTGTATCTGTGTTTCTCTAGCATTTTCTCTTCTGGCTGGTGAGGGAAACTAATCTGCCCCATATTAGTCTGTAAGATTAGCCTCAGTCTCATTTTAAGCTATGTTTTAGTCGTCTTAACTCCATGTAATTTTTGCATGCTATCTAGTCTCCCTTTCCCTCACACACTGGGACCAGGTCGCTTTTGCTACAGCCTTGAGGATCTCCGGGACAGATTTGTTAAGATTTGTCAACCTTTTTCTACCTTTGTGATCCAAGTTCCCGACAGGCTCCACTTTTATCCCTAAAGTTCCCATTGATTTCCTTTCCCCCCCTCCGTCTCCTGTGCAGCCGACTCCACTTCCTCCACCGTGATGTCCTCAGTGTCTCCACATGAGCCGTCCACCTCCTCCACTTCCCCCTTCTGCACTCTGCGTGGCTCCTCCTGGTACGCCTCCCTGTTTTCAGTTACATTTCCCTCGGCCAGGACCTTGCTCTTTTATTCTTTG
>NC_061825.1:31695102-31707602 GCF_019202785.1 Penaeus chinensis
GACGCAGAAATGGCATGGCAGAATTCTTCATTAAATTGTGCCAATACATTTAAAAAAAAGAAACCCCCGAAACATTTGTAAACATAATTTAACAAACGAGATGTTGGGTTCACGAAATGCGGTGTAACTTTGTAATGCATAATTTCCTTGTGAATTAGTGTCTTTCTGCAGATGCAGTGCAGTCCTGAACAAAAGTATGAATTAAAGTATGAACAAATACATTTAAACCGAGAGAGAGAGAGAGAGAGATAGAGAGGAGGAGAAGAAGAGAGAGAGAGAGGTGAAGAGAGAGAGAAGAGAGAGAGAGAATAGAGGAGAGAGAGAGAGAGAGAGAGAGAGAGAGAGAGACTCCTGAAGTGCCGAAGAGACAGATGGTATAAGATACACATGAATGGAGAATATCATTATTAGATACTTTCTTTAAAACACTTCACTTTACATTTCATAACCGAAATCATCCACTGCAACATTATATATATATATATATATATATATATATATATAATATATATATATATATATATATTCTTTAAATAACAACATTTACTCGACCAGACTTCCAATTACCTCCCATCTGAAATTTAACAAGAATATATTTTCACGACCTCTCTGAGGCAACTCCCTAAAATTCCCGGTCAAGTTCACTCCCTTGCGGCCAAAATCTCCAACCCACAAACTTCACCCTCGGAAGATCTTGGCCGTCAGTAATGGCCTCCTAAAGCTGTCTTTTAGAATTTGGCTTTAGATACCGCGAAGAGTAAAGGAATGCCGCGAAAATATTAGGGAGTTGTCGAATTTATTAAGATTTGATGTAAGCTATGTCAAAGGATTATGTGTATCTTCTTATATTGTTTATTAAAAAAAATAATCCAATAACAAAATTTATAACTGACAAGGATTGCATCGCGTACAGTAAAAATAGTTAAAGTTCATCGTCTATTCCCCACGTGAACTGCAATGATTGGCTAGCCCCGGTTTGCGCGATGAATGCTGATTGGCTAACACAATTCCCAACGGATTTCTTTTTTTAAACCCGCTCGAATCCCTCCTACAGAAAGGAAAGATGACGATCGATCACGCTGAGTTTTCAAATCATTCGCCCCAAAATATTAATTACATTAATAGAACGGTTAAGAAATAAGTTTGATGCGAAAGAACGAAGCCTCGAGACCACGTGATCAAAGGCAAGAGGAAACTTCCGTCAAGTTTCGAAGACAAGGCGACTTAGAAGAGAACAATCAGCAAAGTTTGCTGCTCAGATGACTTATAGGGACTTGGACACGATTGGCACATTCAGAATTAAGAAATGTGCGCAGATAAACACTTTTTTGTACAATGTTTCCGTGCGTTCGTTAATGTTATTTTAGACGTTGCATCATTGTATCCCGCACAATAATTGACACTGAAGAACACGGGGCGATATATAAATAGAGACTTTGATATAATGACACGCATTCAAACTGTTAATTTTATTTAAAACTTGCATGACAATCAGCGCGCACTCTTCCTCTTTAATACCCGAAAGGGCACGCTTTTTTATGACATGTCACCTTTGTCATTCATGATACACACAACTGCAATGTTAATTATTGTGAATGCGTCCTTACCTTTCTTAATACCTAATGGCAACATACATATACGATACATACATGCAAAAAAAAAAATGATAATAAAAAAAAATAAACAAAAATATACATAATATTATATCCGATAGATAGATGATAGGTATAATGTATTTACTTAAATGGATAGATATAGATATAACACTTAGATAGACGATGATATAAGATGATAGATAGAAATGATGAGATAGATAGTTAGAAAGATAATATATAAATTTCACACAATAATATAATAAATATATTTTTTATTTATATATATATATAATATATATAAAATATTGTGTGAGTGGGGTGTTTGCGTGTGTGTATGAAGTGTTGCAAAAAATGCAAATTTTTGTATTAATGAAAATAAGCATGTAGTGCTGATGTAGTCAAGCGATAAATTCAGTTTTAAAAAACGCCAATGAAAAAGATAACACAGTTAGAAAATGACTATCGTCCACCTAACTTAATTCACATTTTTTTTTTTTTTTTTTTTGAAAGAAACGTGTTACATTTTTTTTTTTTTTTTGTCTAAAATTCGGAGGCAAACAGCACATTGCAAATACACACAATTGCTGTCCCGCATTTTCTTGTTTTGAACAAAACGAGAACTCAAGCAGTATGTTTTCTTTATCTCATTTTAACTTTATATTTATGGTCTGACTAGAGAAGGGGAGATAGACTAACAAAGAGATAAATGTGATGAAGAGAAAAACATGATCAAGAAAGGAAAGAAAAAGTGAGAGAGGAGGGGAAGAGAAGAAAAGGAAGATAGAGAGACAGAGAGAGAAAGAGAGAGAAAGGTACAGAGACAGACAGACAAAGAGACAGACAGACACACGCACAGAGATAGAGAGAAACGTAAATGATACAGAGAGAAAGCATCAGTGTAAACCCTAAAAGAAAATGAATAAAAAGGACATGACACAAAAGATAAAAGGCAGTCGTTTTAAAGAAAATCAATTCACCGAAATATAATGAAAGGGAAGGAAACAAGGATTGTGTAAAAACAGACAATAAAGTGAACAAAATAATAACAGTAATAATGTTAACAATAATAATAATGATGATAACAATAATAATAATGATGTTAACAATAATAATAATGATGATAACAATAATAATAATGATAATGGTAATGATAACAATGATAATAATAACATAATAATAAGAGTTATTATGATCATTATTATTAACATTATTATCATTATTACTATTATTATCAATATCAACATTATCATTATAATAATGATAATAACAATGAAGATGATGGTGGTGATGATGATAATAATAATAATTTGATAATAATAATAATAAATTATAGTAATAATAATAATAATAGTAATAATAATAATGATAATGATGATGATGATGAAAAGGATAATGATTATGATATAATAAATAATATTGATATTTTTATCATCATTATTATTTTTTAAGATATTTTTTATCATAATAATAATAATAAATAAAAAATAATAATAATAATAATAAATAATAATAAAAATAAATAATAATGAAAATGATAATAAAAATAATAATTAATTAATAAAGTATAGTAATAATAATGATAATAGTAACAATAATATATATATTTTTTTTTGATGATGATGATAAAAATCATCATTTTAAAATAATAATAATAATAATTTAAAAATAATAATAATAATAATAATAATAATAACAATAATAATATTTAAAAATAAAATAAAAAAACAATAAAATAATAAAAAATATAATAATTTTTATGTATGTATTTATATTATGTATTATTGTTATTTTTAATATGGTCTTATTATTTATGTGTTATGTGTATGTTTATGTTATGGTATGTATTATTGATTTATTGTATTAATGTGTTAAGTTTTATGATGTATGTATTGATTGATTTATGTATTGGATGTTATGTTTTAATGTATTATAAATTGATTATAGTTATGAAGTGAGGTATGTTAAGTAGGGTTAAATTGGGGTAAGAGATATGAATAGAATATGGGGGGTGTGAAGTTTGTGTGTTGGGAAGGGTGGTTGGGGATGAGTTGGTTTTGTGGTATGGTTGGTTTGGTGTTGGTGTGATTTTTTTTTTTAGTGGATGATTGTTTGTGTTTGTAGTGTTTTATGTGGGTTGTGTTGGGTTGTGGAGTTTTGGTGGGTTGGTGGGTGGGTTGTTGGTGTTGGAATAGTTTTGTTTGTTTTTGGTTGTGTTGGTTTGTGTTGGTGGTTTTAGGGTTATTGGTGTGTTGTTTTGGTTGGGTGTTGTTGTTGTTTTGTTGGTGTTATAGTGTTTTTGTTGTGGGTGTTGTTTTTGTGTTGTTGGGTTGTGTTGTTTTGTATTGATTTGGGTGTATGGTAGGATTTGGTTGTGTTTTATAATTTGGGGTTTGGTGTATTTATGGTAGTTTGGGTTTATTGGTGTTTAGTATGTCTAATGGGTGTTTTTTATTGTTTGGGCTGTTCTTTTCTTTTTATGTTTAGTTGGGTCAGGTTTTAGGTTGTTGGGAATTAGGGTGGGTTTGATTTGTTTTTTTTGTTTGTGTGTGGTGTAGTAGGAGGGATTTGGTTTTATTAATAGAGTATTTATAGGTTGGGTGTGTTTGGGATTTTGTTGTTGGTTGGGTTGGGAGTTTTGTAGGTTGTGAGATTTTGTTGGGGGGTTGTTGAAGGGTAGAGATGTGGAACGCTAGCGAATTTTTGTGGGTTGTGTTGTTGTTTTGTTTTATAGATCTCTTGTCCGTCAGTAATTCTCTATCAATGGGTATGTCCATAGTCTATAATTTTATAGCTATTTATTTATCTTTTCTATGCTTCTACGTTTCACATAGACTCTCGTTCCGCTCTCTCCCTCTCGCTCTCTCGCTCGCGGCTCTCTCGATATATATATAGAATAATTTGATAATATATATATAATAGCTGCTTCCCTCTGGCTCTCTGATCTCTTTAGTTCACTATCTCCTCTGCTCTCTCTCGCTCTCTCTCTCCTCTATAGATTTATATATATACTTTATAATATATATAATATATAATATATACTTTATTTATTTATATATATATACAATATATAAAATTGCTTGATGATGTCGGTGTATGTGTGGGTGTGTTGTTGTGTGTAAGTGTGTGTGTGTTGGTGTATGTATTGTGTGTGTTGTGTGTTTGTGTGTGTGTGTGTGGGTTTCTCTCTTCGGCAACTCTCACCTCACAATCAGCTCCCCCCCCCCTGTCTCTCTCGTTCGCTCTCTCTCGTCTTCCTCTCTCACTCGTCTTTTCTCGCGCTCGCTTCTCCTCCCTCTTCTACTCTCTCTCTCATATATCAATCTCTCTCAGTCTATTCCTCTCTCTCTCTCTCTCTCTCTCTCTCTCTCTCTCTCTCTCTCTCTATAATATAAATAATATATAATATATAGTATATATAATTATATATAAATAATATATTATATAATTTAGTTATTCATTTATATATATCAAATACAATATAAATTGTTTGTATGTATGTACGTCTGTATGTGTGTGTGTGTGTGTGTGTGTGTGTGTGTAAGTGGTGTTTTTTTGTGTATGTGTGTGTGTGTGTGTGTTGTGTGTTTGTGTGTTTGTGTAGTGTGTTGTGTGTGTTGTGTGTGTGTGGGTGTTGTTTTGTGTGTGTGTGAGTGTGTGTGGTGTGTGTGTGTGTGTGTAAAGTGTGTGTGTGTGTTTGTGTATGTGTGTGTGTGTAGTATGTGTGGTGTGTTTGTGTGTGGGTGTGTTGAGTGTTGTGGTGTTGTTGTTTGGTGTGTGTGTCTGTTGTGAGTGTGAGTGTGATGTGATGGTGAGTGTTGTGTGTTGTGAGTTGAGTGTGTGTATGAGTGTGTTGCGTGGTGTGTGTGTGTGCAACACCTCTTCTCATTTACTCCGCCTCATCCACCCCTTACATAACGCCCCTCCCCTTCTTCCTCCTCCTCCTCCCCCTCTTCCCTGAAAATCCGTCTTCGACGTTTCCTCCTTCCTATTTCGTGCCATTTATTTTCGGTTCGTTGCTGTTTTATTCATTTTTTCCTCTTCTTATCTAATTTATTTTTTGTGTTTTTTTGTTTTTATCATTTGCTTTCCTCCGTTCTCTCTCTCCTCTCTATCTCTCTCTCTCTCTTCTCTCTCTTCAAGCCTCCTCTCTCTCTCTCTCTCTCTTCTCTCACTCCTCTCTCTTTTCTTTCTCTCTATCTAGTCTATCTATCTATCTATCTATCTATCTATCTCTATCCCCTATCCCTATCCCCTATCTCTATGTCTCTATGGTCTCTATGGTCTATCTCTAATCTCTAGCTCTATCTCTTGTCATTAGTCATTTTCTTTTCTCATCTTCTCTCTATCTCTCTCTCCTCTCTTTTCTCTCTCTCAATCACCTCTCACTCTTCTCTCTCTCTAGTCTCTCACATCTCTCTCAAATCCTCGACCTCCTCTCTCTCTCTCTCTTCTCTCTCGTCTCTCTCTCCTCTCGTGTCCTCTCTCTCTCGATCTCTCTCTCTCTCCACTCTCGTTAATCGTTCTTCAACTCTCTCTCGTCAATCACTCAGTCTCTCTCGTCTCTCTCTCTCACTCTCGCATCTCATCTCTCTCTCTCTTCTCCTTCTCATCTCTCGCCTTTCTCCTCATCTGTCTCTTTCTTCATCTGCTTCTCTCCTTCCTCTCCTCAATTCTTTCATCACTCCTATCTCTCGCTCACTGTCTTCCTCTCATCTTCTCTCTCTCTCAACTCTCTCTCTCATCATCTTTCTCCTCTCACTCTCTCTCTCTCTCTCGTAGTCTATCTATCCTATCCTGTCTATCCTATCCTATCTATCTCTCTCTCGTCTCTCTCTCTCCTCTCCTCATCTTTCCTCTCCTCTCTCCTCTCTTCTCTCTCTTGCCTTTCGCCTACTCTTCCTCTCTGCGCTCACTCTTCCTCTCTCTCTCTCTCATCTCACTCTTCTCATCTCTCTCTCTCTCTCCTCACAAATCTCTCAATCTCTCCTGTCTCTCTGTCTCTCTCTCCTTCTCTCGTCTCTCTCTCTCTCTCTTCTCTTCTCTCTCTCTCCTCTCTTCACTCTCTCATCTCTCTCCTCCTATCTCTCTCTCTCATCCTCTCTCTCATCTCTCTCTCTCTCTCTCTCTCTCTCACTCTCTCATCTCTCACCCTCTATCTCTCGGTACTCTCTCACTCAACTCTCAATTCTTCTCATTCTATCTTTCCTATCATCTCACTATTTCTATCTAGCTCTATAATCTCTCCTCTTTTCCTCTCTCGTAGCTATCCCCCACTTCCTCACTCTCAATCCTCTCTCCTCCCCTCTCTTCTCACCTCTCTCTATCCACTCATCATCTCTCTCTTCACTCATCTCTCTAGCTCCACCTCTCCATCCTCTCTCTCACCCTCTTCTCTCGTCATTCTCCTCTCCTCTTCCTCCTCTCTCTCTCTTACCTCTCACTCTCTCACTTCCTCTCTCTCAACCATTCTAATCTCTCATCTCCTACTCTCTCTTCCAAAAAACTCTCCTCTCATCTACTCTTCTCACACTCTCTTCTATCTTTCCCTCTCTCTTTCTCTCCTTCTCTTTCTCTCTTTCCCTTCCTCTCACACTCCCCCTCTGTCTCTCCTCTTCCTCTCTCTCTCTCTTCCTCTCCCACTCATCTTTCTCTCTCTCTCTTCTTTCCCTCATTCTCTCTCTCCTCTTTATTTCTCTCTCTTCTCTCTCCTCCTCTCTCTCTCTCGATCCCTCAACACTCAATGTCTCCTCATCTCTCTCGACCACCCGGTCTCTCTCTCTCTCTCGCCTCTCTCCTCTCTCTCTCTCTCTCGTCTCATCTCTTCATCTCTCTCTCTACTCTATCTCTCAGTCTGTCTGTAAAATTCTCTCTCTCTCAGTCTCTCCTCTCTCTCTCTCTCTCTCTCTCCTCCTCTCAGTCTCACTTCTCTCTCTCTCTCTCGTCCTCATCTCTCATCTCTCTCCTCCTCTCTCTCTCCATCTTCTCTCCTCTTCCTCCTCTCGCTCTCTTCCCCCTCCCTCTTCTCTCTCCACTCTCCTCCTCTCTCCTCCTCTACCCTCACTCCACACACTTCTCACAAACACACTCCACTCATTTGCTAAAACCTTTGGTAAGAAAAATCGTTCCACACATCACTCGCATCAATCACTCAACATCGCTCTTCTCCTTAGCGATCCAGCTCAGAGAACCGATCCTTTCACGTGAGAGGCGACACACTGAATAGATGCTTCGTATAGGGGCGGACGCTTTCCCATAAATGCTGTAATAATAGATTGATAAGAGAGGGTAGCACACAGGTAACACAGGTGGCTAGCTCGAAGCTATCGACACATTAGACACACACACAGGGCAGACACGGAGATAGATGATATCAAGGGCATGACAAGACACACACAGAGAAAGACGTCAAGTGCTCAGATGACGAAGACGGAGGAGTAGAGAATCTGCCGAGCTACATAGCACAACGAGGAGCAAGCGTGAGAGGCAGTCACACATATAACACGACAGACAGAAGAGAGCGCATGCAGGGGCAGACGACAGAGAGGAGAGAGAGATAGAGAGAGAGATGGAGAGGAGAGACGGGACACACTATTAAGAATAGATGAGAAGTAGAGAGATTATTGATAGATGAAAGAGAATTAGAGAGAGGAAGATAGTAGAGAGATGAAGAAGAGAGAAGGGCACACACAGAGAGGAAGAATAGAGAGAGTATAAGGTAAGAGAGAGAAGAGGAGATGAGAGGAAACACACATAGAGGGAGAGGGGAAAGTAGAGATAGAAGAAAGGAGATAGAGAGAGAAAAAGAGGGAGGAGAGAGAAAGAGAGAGAAGGAAGAGACAAGAGAAGGGAAGAGAGATGGTAGGAGATAAAGGATAGAGAGAGAGGGTTGGGAGAATGAGAAGAGATAGAAGAGAGAGGGAGAGTAGAGATGGTGAATGGAGATAGAGAGTAGGATGGAAAATATAAGAATGAGAGGAGAGAGAATGATGAGAGAGAGATGAGAGAGAATAGATAGAAGATGGAAGAGGAGGAGAGAGATATAGAGGAGTATCGAGAGGGAGTGTTTTGGAGAGAGAGAGAGAGAGAAAGAGAGAGAGAAGAGGGAGATGAGGAGAGAGAAGAATTATGAGAGAGAGAAGAGAAGGAATGAAAAATATGGGAGGGAGGGAGTTAAGTGGGTAGATGATGTGAATGTATGGATATGAGGTGACAAAAGAGAGGATATAGGAAGAGAAAAAAAAAAAAAAAGGGGGGGGGGATAAAAGGAAAAGAGAGAGATAAAAGGAAAGGAATGGATTGGAGAGAAAGAGAACTGAAGTGTGAGAAGGATACAGAGTACACACAGGGGGGAAGAGAAAAGAAAGAAATGAAACACAAAATAATAGGGAAAAAAAAATGAAAATGGAAAGAGAAAATAAAGTGAGAAGAAAGAGGAAGAAGTATAGTATGGAAGGAAAAGGAAAAAAAAAAAAAATAAGATGAGGATAGAGTTAAACACACACAAAGAAAAGAAAAAATTAAAATAGGTAAAGTAAAAATAGAGATGGATAAGGAAGGATGAGTGGTGTGGGTGGGTTGTATGTTTGGGGGGGAGGATTGGGGTTGGAAAGAAGGAATTATTGGGTTGGTGGGTCGGAAAACAGGGGTGGGGTGTTTTTTGTGTGGATGGGGAGAAGGTATGGTATTATATAAAGAAAGGAAAGATAGAAATATAAGAAGGGGGGGGGGTGATAGTGTATTTGGAGGTTGAGCATATAGGGTGTGAGTGTTGTTATATACGGAGAGAGAGTGAGAGAGAGATTGAGAGTGATGGGATGATTTGAGTGGTGGGGGGGGAAGAGGACGTGATTGAGTGAGTGTGTGAGTGAGTAGAATAAGTGAGTGACAGGAGTAGAGGAGGGAGGAGTGAGTGTTGGGGGAAGAGAGGAGGGAGAAGTGGAGGACAGAGGGGTAAGGAATAAAGAGGATGTGACGTGAGAAAGGGAAAGGAATCAATAAAAGAGGGGGGGGGGTGAGGAAATTGGGGGATGAGGGGTCTTTTTATTAGGATGAGGGTGAAGGGATGGGAGGGGTGGGGGGGGTTTATGGATATGATTGTAATTGGGGATTATTTGTTTTAGGGTAATGTTTGATTAGGAATAGTGTTAGTGTTTGGGGGGGGGTCTGGGAGTGTGATTGGAATTTGGAGATGGTGAGAGTTGATTTTTAGTAGTATGGATGTTTTTTTTTTTTTTTTTTGTTGATGGTCAAGGGGGGTTGGTGGTATGGAGAGATTATTGAGGTGGAATGAGGGGGGGGGTGATGTTAGGTTGGAGTTGTTTGTGGGATAAGGGATGTTTGTGTGGGATTGGTTGAATATAGTGTAGGATTTGATAAGGTATGTGTTAGGGGGTGGGGGGGGGGGGGGAGTGTATAGGTTTGAGGAGGGATTGTGAGCGGTTGTTGTGGGGAGGGGTAAGGGGAGGAGGTTATTTGGTGGTGGTTGTGTTTGGAGGGGGGGGGGTTGGAGGACAGGAAGGGGTAAGGGGGAGGGAGTAGGGAGGCATTGGGGGGTGTGGGTTGGATAGATGGGGGTGGGGGGTTGGTGTGGGGTTGTGTGGGATTTGGAGGTATAGGGGGGGAGGGTACACATGTATGTGTGGTTAGAGGGTATTATAGTATAGTGTGGGGGTTCACGAGTGTGGGATCAGTTATGGGTTAGGTGGGTGGTGATGTTGGTTGTTGTAGTGAATGATGTGGGAGTATAGAAGTAGGAAGAACTTGTTAGATATGGGGGGGTGTGGTTGGGGTTTGGTGGTGGTGGGTTGTGTTGGTTGTTTGGTGTGGTTGGGTTGGGGTGTGGGTGGTTGGGTTTGTGTTGTATAGAGGTGTGATTATGTTCATATGTGTTGAGGTGTTGGGAGTGGTTTATTAGGAGTAAGGTATTGGGGTGTGTTTTGTTGGGATTGGTTTTGTGGGTGGTGTTGGGTGAGTGGAGTGGATTGTGGTTGGTTAGGGTTGTGGGGGTTATGTAGGGTTGTTTGGGGTATTTTTGAGAGCTTAGGATTACTAGTAGGTAGGGTAGTGACAAGTGGATCTCTTGTTGGTTTTATGTTGTTTTTGGTGGTGGGGGGGTGAGTGGATTGGAGAGACAGAGTGATTGAACTTCTTACCATCTCTACTAAATAGAGGTTTGGGTGGGATGGGTTTGAGTAGATAGCAATAGTTATTTGACAATTCTGATGTGGCATTGTACTGAGGTATTACAGTACATAATATGGTGATGTTGCACATGAGGATATGTGAGTTATTGGTTAAGTCAATATGAATTGGTGATCTATTGGTGTGTCAGTGTGGTCTCTGGCTCTGGTGCAGTGACACTGGTCAATTTTTTTGGGTAATCTGTAGGGAATTGTAGTGGAAAGAGAGAGTGAGAGATATAGTATGAGATATTAGAGGGGGAGGTACTAATGAGATGGAGTGGATACTGGGTACAATAGGTGGTGTTAGGGAGTAGGGCAGATGAGCCTGGAAGATAGATGGTACTTAAGACACTTAGAGTGATGTTTTAGGGTGTTTTTTTTTTTTGTTTTGTTTTATTTTTTATATGGTGGTTTTGTTTTATTGATTATATACTATAGGAGTGTTTTTTGTGTGTGTGTTGGTTGTGTATTTGTTTGATTGGTTTTATTTTTGGAGTTTTGTTTTTGTGTTTTAGGGGTGGGTGTTTTGGGGGTGTTTTTGGGGGGGATGGATATCACTTAGGATGAGATGTGGGTCTGATTGTTAGATAGGGGTGTGTTAGGTGCAGCTGCACTGGAACACTGAGAAGATTAGTTAGTGGTGGATACTTCATGGTATGCGTCATGGAGAGAGTAGTCCACTTATGCAGTCTAGAGGAGAGTTCATCACTCTAGGGAAAGGGAGTTGGATTAGTATGAGAGTGTACAGATAGAGTGATAATTTGGTATAGTGTGAGAATTACGTATCACTTTTTATCACTTGTTTGAGATGATTAGGCACTGATCTTAGTTAGTATGATAAGGGCGTTTGTGTAGAGGGAATTTACATTACACACAGAAAGAGGAAGGTAAATGATTTGAAGATTTATGTTTAAGAGAGTGTTAGTGAAGAATTGGAAAAAAAAGAGGTTGTTAAGATTAATTTTTTTTTAAGGAGGGATGGTTTGGGGGGGACGTTGTTAGTTTGAGGGTGGGGGGGGAGAGGGGTGTAGAGTTTTAGTAGGTTAGTATAGGGAGGGGAGATTTGGGAAAGGGGATATATGGTTATAATTGAAAAGTGGGTGGTTAAAGAGGGGAAAAAAAGAAGGGGAATGGGGGGAAAGGAGGAAAATTGTATTGGAGTGATTGGAGTTGTTAAATGAATGGATGTGGTTATTTTGGGGGAGGATTGGATGTTTGGGGTTGGGGTTGGGTGTGAGGTTGTTGTAGTGTGTGAAGTGTGTGTTGGTGTTTGTGTGTGTGTGTGTTTAGTGTGTTTGGGGGGGGGTGGGGAGGGGGGGTGGTGTGTGTATGTGTAGAATGAGTGGTGGTTGGTGTGTTAATGTTTGGTGAGTTTGGTCTGTGTTTTTTGTGTGGGTTTTGGTTTTAAGTAGTAAATTAATTATTTTTTTTTAAATTTTTATGTATGAGTTATGGTGTTGTTATGTGTGAAAGATATAATTGGTGGTAGATGGAGAAAGATCATATATATTTGATTTTTGAGATATGTTTGATAATAGAGATTGGATATATTCTAAATAGAAAATATTTATATATAAATATATAAATATAAAATTATAGTTGGGTGTTGTGTTTGTGTGATATATACAGTATATAAGTAAATAAATATATATAACTTACATGTAAATATATATTTACTTATATATAGAAATATAAATATAATGAATATATTATTATATGTAGG